>NW_008686872.1:0-595 GCF_000695815.1 Acanthisitta chloris | reverse complement strand
ATGCCTTTTTTTTCCTCCTAATTTTTTTTAAAGCACCAAGCTTCCCCTCCCCCTTCTTTGTTTGAACCACAACAGCATTTTATGCAATAGGCATGAAAAATGGTAATAAAAATGGATACTAGGAAACTAGCAGAGGAATCCTTGATTTCTGGTGACTGATCCTGTGCAATTTTAGCTAATGTTAATAGAAACAGATAGAAACAGAGCAATACAGGCTGCAACAGTTCACACCCTGCAAAATGTGGCCTGTTCAGTCTTTTTCACTGCAAACAGACGGGGGAAAAACCCCAGAGGATTTCACATCCTGCACACATTGATCCTAGATTTATACATTTATCTCACATTCTTCTCACACAGACATTTTCCAAACCACCGTTAGCAAGGCATAAAATTCACACCTAAAAATAGATTCATTTTTTTTTAAAATTATCGTTTCTTCTTTTACTAACCTGCAAGGCTCTGCCCTGTCTGCAAAGCTCCACCAAGCTCGGCAACCCAAGCCAAACCCCCGCTCTCCCCCCAGGCCAGCGGGAGACGCGAAACCCACACAATCCTTACCTAGGAGCCGCAATTCTTTCACCCGCGAATCGCCCTG
>NW_008686871.1:0-1305 GCF_000695815.1 Acanthisitta chloris | reverse complement strand
ATCCTCCCTTTCCCCCCTCCAGCCCCCTGCTCTGCTCACCCCTGGCACCCCACAGGCATCAGACGACCAAAGGCAGGAGGGGGAGCCCAGGGCAGAGCCCCCCAGTCGCTACCTGGACCCGTCGCTGCGGAGGAGGCTGCGGGAGGGGTGTGGGGTGAGCAGCTGGACCCTCCTCCAGTGCCTGGGGGATGCTGTGCTGGTCCCTGCTGGGGCTCCTCACCAGGTAGGCAGCCCTGAAACCCCTCCGGGGGCAGCTGTGCCAACCCCCCTGGGGAAACTGAGGCATAGAGACCCTCAGCCCCTGATGCCATGGTGCCTCTGGCAGGTGCAGACCCTCAGCCGCACCATCAGCGGGGAGCAGCATTTCCTCTCTTTTTTCGTGGAGCAGCGTTTCCTCTCCCCGGAGAGTGCTGTCCACCTCCGGGACCTCAGCACTGACCCCACAGGGACCACACGGCAGCTCCATGCCCAGGTGGGTGGTGTGGGGGCCTGAGGGGGTCCTGGTGCAGGGTGAGAGGTGCTGAACCCCCTTTGCACCCTTTACAGCTGGATGGAATGATGCTCTCCGCTGTGCGGGAGGCCGTGGGGGTCCTGCAGGGCTGCAAGTGAGCCCACGGAGTGCTGGAAGGATCCCACACCGCCAGGCTGGTGGCCTTGGGCATGGGCATGGACATGGCTGAGGTGCTGCAGGGAGCCAGGAATGGGCAATCTTCCGTGGTGCTTTGCTCCAGGATCTCCCTGAGGAGGCTCAGGACAGGAGGAATAAAGTGTCTGCAGTGTGCCAGGGCCATTGGCACCACCAGCAGCTGCCTCTGTGTCTCTCTTCATCCCCTTACATCCCATCAGGGTCAGGGGTGCTCCAGTGGCACCAGCACCACCTGCCTCCGTGTCTCCCTTCATCCCATCACGGTCAGGTATATTCCAGTGGCACCAGCAGCACCCATCTTGGTGTCTCCCTTCATCCTCCTCCATCCCATCACGGTCAGGGATGCTCTGGGGGTACCACCAACCTCATCCCTGCGTCCCATCACAGTCAGGGATGCTCTGAGGGTACCACCAACCTCATCCCTGCATCCCATCGTGGCCAGGGATGCTCTGAGGTTACCACCAACCTCCCCCCTGCATCCCATCGTGGTCAGGGATGCTCTGGGGGTACCACCAACCTCATCCCTGCATCCCATCGTGGTCAGGGATGCTCTGGGGGTACCATCAACCTCCCCTCTGCATCCCATTGCGGTCAGAGATGCTCTGAGGGTACCACCAGCCTTGTCCCTGAATCCCATCGTGGTCAGAGATGCTCTGGGG
>NW_008686870.1:2136-2701 GCF_000695815.1 Acanthisitta chloris | reverse complement strand
TTGGGGATTTTGGCCCAAATTTTGGAGTTTTTTTCCCAAATTTTGGGGATTTTTAGGTTGAATTTTGTGCATTTTTTTGTCAAATTTTGGAGCTTTTTGCCCAAATTTTGTGGATTTTTAGGTCTAACTTTGGGGTTTTTTTGTCAAATTTTGGAGGTTTCAAGACCCCCCAGACCCAAATTTGGGTTTTTTTCCCAAATTCTGGGATTTAAAGGTCAATTTTGACCTTTTTTTAGGTCAAATTTTGGGGATTTTTAGGTCGAATATTGTGGATTTTCTTGTCAAATTTTGGGGTTTTTCCCAAATTTTGGACCTTTTTGCCCAAATTTTGGGGATTTTTAGGTCAAATTTTGGGGTTTTTTTGTCAAATTTTGGGGGTTTCAAGGCTCCCCGAGCCCAAATTTGGGGATTTTTGCCCAATTTTGGGAGTTTCAAGGCTAATTTTGGGCTTATTTAGCTCCAAATTTGGGGGTTTCAAGGCCCCCCAAGCCCAAATTTGGGGATTTTGGCCCAAATTTTGGAGATTTTTTCCCAAATTTTGGGGATTGTTTGGTCCAACTTTGGG
>NW_008686870.1:0-1769 GCF_000695815.1 Acanthisitta chloris | reverse complement strand
GTTTTTTTCCCAAATTTTGGGGTTTTTTTCCCAAATTTTGGGATTTTTTTCCCAAATTTGGGGGTTTCAAGTCTCCCCTTTCCCCCCCAGACGACACAGTCTACATGGAAAAAACCAACGAATTAAACGAATACGTTTTAAACGAAACCGGAAGAATTTTTTACGGCACCGAAGATCAAATCGTCGAAAGATCTTGGAATTATGGACAGGTAAAATTCCCAAAATTTTAATTTTTTCCTAAAAAAAAATTTTCCCAAGAAAAAATTCCAATTTGGAGAAAAAAAAAAACGGGAAAAATCGGAGGAAAAATGGCCGAAAAAAGGGGGAAAAAAGGATTTACTGGTTTGTACTGGTTTGTACTGGTTTTTATTAGTTTCTACTGGTTTTTACTGGGTTTTGCTGGTTTTTACTGGTTTTTACTAGTTTTTACTGGTTTTTACTGGGTTTTACTGGTTTTTACCAGTTTTTACTGGTTTTTACTAGTTTTTACTGATTTTTACTGGTTTTTACTGGTTTTTACCAGTTTTTATTGGTTTTTACTAGTTTTTACTGGGTTTTACTGGGCTTTACTGGTTTTACTGGTTTTTACTGGTTTGTACTGGGTTTTACTGGGTTTTACTGTTTTTTACTGGTTGTACTGGTTTTTATTGGGTTTTATTGGTCCTTATTGGTTCCTACTGGTCTTTACTGGTCTCTACTGGTTTCTACTGGTTTCTACTGGTACTTACTGGTCTTTACTTGGCCTTACTGGTCCCAACTGGGCCTTACTGGGCCTAACTGGTTCCTACTGGTTTTTATTGGTTCTTACTGGTCCCTAATGGTCCTTACTGGTCCCTACTGGTTCCCACTGGTCTTATTGGTCCTTACTGGTCCTTACTGGTCCATGCTGGTCTATGCTGGTTTCTTACTGGTCCTTACTGGTTTCTGCTGGTACTTAGTGGTTCTCACTTGGCCTTACTGGTCCATACTGGTCCTTACTGGTCTCTACTGGTCTTTATTGGTCTCTACTGGTCTTACTGGTCCTTACTGGTTCCCACAGGTCTTACTGGTCCTTACTGGTTTCTACTGGTCTTTATTGGTCCTTACTGGTCCGTACTGGTCCTTACTGGTCCATACTGGTCCTTACTGGTTCCCACTGGTTTTATTGGTTCTTATTGGTTTCTACTGGTCCTTACTGGTTTCTTCTGGTTTTTATTGCTCCCTACTGGTCCCTACTGGTCCCTACTGGTCCATACTGGTCCATACTGGTCCCCCAAAAATCTCCTCCTGGAGGAGCCTCAAAGCTGCCATTTTGTTTTTTACCATTTTCCGCCATTTTTCCGCCATTTTTATCGGAATTTTTTCGGAATTCTCGACATTTTTGGGATCAGAAGAAATTTGGGAATATTCCCACAAAATTTTAGGACTTTTCAAAAACATTTCGAACCTCAAAGTGGGAAAAAAATCCCAAAAAAATATCAATTTGAGGATGAGCCTCGAAACTGCCGTTTTGGCTTTTTTTTTCCCGTTTTTTTGCCTTTTTTTGTAGAATTTTTTTGGAATTTTTGATGATTTTGGGATTGGGGGAAAAATTTTGGGAATTTTTTGGTGGAATTAAAGGATTTTATTTATTTTTTTTTTCCCAAAGTTTGAGGTGGGAATCTTGGACGCTTGTTTGGCCATCTTGGATCGTCGGGGAATGCCGCACAGCGCCAGGGGGGACCCTGTCATGGTGGCAAGGGTGGTGTCGGCCATGGTGCGGCTTACTGGGGGCACTGGGAGGGACTGGG
>NW_008686869.1:650-8401 GCF_000695815.1 Acanthisitta chloris | reverse complement strand
CACTTGGCCTTGTTAAACCTTATCCCGCTGGAATCAGCCTATCTCTCCAACCTATCCCGGTCCCTCTGCAGAGCCCTCCTGCCTTCCAGCCGATCGACACTCCCCTCCAACTTTTTGTCATCTGCAAACTTGCTGATGGTGCACTCAATCCCCTCATCTAAATCATCAATAAGGCGAACTGAGCCCAGCACTGACCCCTGGGGAACACCACTAGTGACCGGCCGCCAAGTGGCCGGTGGACACTGTTCACCACCACTCTCTAGGCCAACCAGCCAGTTCTTGACCCAGCAGAGAGTGCTCCTGTCCAAGCCGTGGGCTGCAGCTTTTTTAGGAGCATGCTATGGGAGATGGTGTCAAAGGCTTTGCAGAAGTCCAGGTAGACTACATCCACAGTCTTTCCCTCATCCACCAGGTGAGTCACCTGATCATAAAAGGAGATCAGGCTGGTCAGACAGGACCTGCCCTTACTAAACCTATGCTGGTCTGGTCTGACGTCTTGTCCATCCTGTAGGTGCTGATGTATGCAGTGGCATACATCTCCAGCACGAGCTGAAAAAAACCCAAAACAAACACCAGCCCTCTAAGTTCTAAGCATACCAGGATGGTGGAATCAGAAACGGGTAACACTGAGCACTAGAGGGCAGCAAGAAACAAACCAAAACCAATAAAAACGCACTCCTCCGAAGGTCTGACGTCTTGTCCATCCTGTAGGTGCTGATGTATGCAGTGGCATACATCTCCAGCACGAGCTGAAAAAAACCCAAAACAAACACCAGCCCTCTAAGTTCTAAGCATACCAGGATGGTGGAATCAGAAACGGGTAACACTGAGCACTAGAGGGCAGCAAGAAACAAACCAAAACCAATAAAAACGCACTCCTCCGAAAAACAGATCAAGGCAGTTAAACACTATGCTTAACCAATTTTAAAGTAATTAATTGGTTTTAAAAAAATAATTAATGCTGATGTTGTTTGCCATCATAGTTCAAACTGAAGTGAGTTTGCAAGTGGGAGAGCACTTTAACGTCCTGCAGTCAACAGAGACTCATCACATCACAAAGCACCTTTGTACAGTACCTTCCCTTTCACCTTCACATCGAGCCAAAAAGTGAAATATTCTATATCTTTTTGGTAAAGGGACACTAATCAGATGGTTTTGTACCTAACCATGGCAGCCTCGAGTGCAAGCATGAGCCCTTTTTAGCTCAGGTTTGGCTCAGTCTGAAAGTTATTTAAAATAACAGGCACATTTGGGATTTACAAAGTCACACAGACCTCTTAAGTGAGACTCTATATAAAGGTCTTTAGCCTTCAGATTGTCTTCAGCATGGTCAGACAAAAAACCATTCTGGAAATTTTGCAACTTTTGGTCACATTGCCCAAGCTATAATTTCTATACCACATAATGAACACTGAGTTCCAGGATGAAATTAATCTCCAAGCACCCATCAAGTACCAAACCTGAAAAGTTACCGCTCATGTGACATTTTCACCCTCTACGTCAGCACTTGTGCACAACTTCCATACAGAAACAGCACAGGACATGCCAGACTGTTTCAGTAAACACAACCCACTTCCGCAAAACAGTTTAAGCAACTCCTGACAGGCAAGCAGACATGGTAAACAGAAGACAGCATTCAAGGACAAGTCAGAACATATGCACAAACATTAGCTCCACTCCTCAGCTGCTAGTAAAACACAGCAACCCACTGCAAAACTAGGCATGTAAATTTCAGAGGAATCCCAATTGCCTATAGAACTGACAGCTGTGTTAAAAGGTTGAAAAATCTGTTTTTACATAGATGCTTGGCTGACTGAAACCCCAGAAATCAACTGGAACAGTCCAAAAATCAAGAAAGCTTTTACTTTTCAACTGGGATAATCTTGTGATCAGTTACCGTCTTGATCTGAGTGGCAATTTCAGCAGCAGTGCCATGGCCAAGGCTCACTGATTTGCCTTAAACCAGTGAGTCTCCAGTGAAACGGTCTGTTCCATTTTCCCCAAGCTCTCACAACTTGTTCCAAATGGACTAGTTTTTAAGAAAGCCTACAAAACCACACAATTGCTCAGAAAGGGCCTACAGCCTGCCTACCCACAAGAGAAAAGCAACTAATATTCTAACACTACTTTTTGGAAAGACTAACCCCACGTGAAAGACAGGACACACTGCAGATTGCTGTGTCTTGCCGGTACCTGTACTGCTGCCAGAAAGAGGAGCTGTTCCCAATCTCCACACATTTATTCACGTGTCTGTCTGCCCAGCAAGCTGAGTCAATTCCCTGAGCGTCATGTGGCCACCTGTGTACCAACACTAAGGATTAAACACAGTCAGGGGCAGCCTGGGACTCTTCCTGCATTAGAGAGGTCAGGGAAGTCCACAGAAAATAACTAAAGGTAAGCCTGGGCTCAAACTTGAATCAAACTGTAGGAACAGAAGTAGTGCTTTTGGAGAGACAACTAAAGGTTCAAAACCTCTATTCTCCCAAACTGGCTTTAATTTTAAAAAGATAGCCAGCTCTTAGATACATGCAGATCTCTCCAATCCCACAGTACATTCTATCTTCCTTTACCATCCCATCTCTCCAGCATCATCCCTTCTCTTCTACTGTCATTCTTGTATTTTCTCTGCTCCTGTGACACCCCATTTTCTTGCACTGAGTGACCCTGTCTACCCATCCATTCTCCTAATGACACAGCTTTTTAACTACTTTTCATTACAAAGAAAAAGCAATGAAGGCAGAAGCTACAGGACAAACAAGGAAAGCCATCTCTCAAGACCACTAGCCCCACGGAAGGGCCATGAAGGTAGACAGGGCTGAGCTTCAAACACTGACTCAAACTTGGTAGAATTACTCCAGTGCTGCACCAGCAAGCCAAATTCTGTCAACTACTGAGCATGGGTAGACTCCAGGAAACTGCCTGAACTAGCTTGTAGAGCACATCTGTCGTCTATTCTCTAACACATTTACCAATTTATAGGGTGTATCCCACAGTTATTGCCAAGTGGTCTCACTTGTGAAAGGTCTCTAAAACAAGCAATGAAGGGGAGTGTTCATGGGCCTAATCTACCCTCCTCAACACACCTGGAATCCATGCTGACACCATAGGGTGCTGGAGACAGCAAGGAGGCAGGATCTGGCCTCTCAGCATACCTTGGTAGCGAACATCAGCTACATATTTCACACAGGCACCATAAACAACTTGCCCATTGCTGTCATTTCTGCATACGTCACTTCCACTATGCCTCAGATATTCTTAGAACCGCTAAGTGGTCATGCGGTTCTTCGGTGCATCCCATGCAACAGAGCAATCAAGTCCAGCTGCCATGAGCCACACGAAATGGTATTTGAGCAGAACTGCCTCACAGCTCCCAGAACTTCATACCTGCAACACCGGGCTTGTGAAATTTGAGCAGACAAATGCCTTTCAGCCTGTCTCACTATTAGAGGAACTTCCTCATTCTCCTCTCCCACAACGGTGGAAAAGTCTTGCTCAGGACATTCCTCATAGTGGTGGTCACTGCTCTTATAAACACAAAATAAAGCAAAACCTCAAACCAAACACACTATTGTTCCATTGCAATGTGGACCATGGAATGCTATACGTACCATGATTTAAGGTAGAGCTTAACAGTAGATTTCCATCACTATTAACCTAAGACTTGTGACTTCCTGGTCTGCAAAGGAAAACCAAAGCAAGGCTTGGTATCTACTGTAAGCAGATTTCATTACAGTTCTGGATGTCCCACACCTAGATGTGAAGACAACTGCACAGGCAAGTAGTCAACATCAACAGAGTTGATTAGTTGGTAGATCCCACTACATACCTATTTAGCATGTGAAACAGTGGAATTCCCATTGAAAAAACTCAGGTGTTGAATTCCCAGCTAACTTCTTGGAAGCAGGCCAAAGAAAACCACCCACTGACAGAGTAAGAAGAGGAGCCAAACCCTACTTTTACATCATTTAAAATTCTAAAGCAATCAGAAATGTCATCAGTGACATTTTACCTACTCAGGTGTCTTGACAAACCCTCTCCACATATTATTTGCTGACCAGAATTTATCCCCTTGCTCTGGTATTAAATTAAATTACTACAACCTCCATCCCAAGCAGTATGAATACATGGCAAGAAGTGCCACTGGGCCAGCATATGTCAATTTCACATTTTTTGCCATGTATTCATATTGACTAGGCTGAGGGGTGTAGTAATGAGCATGTACCAGCTCCCCCTTGATCTTCTCAAATGCACAATTACTCCCAAGAATCTGGAGTAGTGGCTGACCTAAAATGCTGCTTCTGCAGGAATCAGTCCTCTTTCAAGTACTGTGTCCCAAGAGATGAACTGAAGCAGTTCCAATCACAGTCATGTTATTAGCACAAGCAAATACTCAGTTATAGTTAAAATGTAATGGGCTACAGAGGTCAAAACCTGAGCTCATGACTGAAAGACACATGATGACCACATGAAGGACATACGGAAAAGTTTAAAAACACTTCTTACTGACTATGGTAATTTGAGACAGTATTTTCTATAGATGTCTGAAGGACTGCTCTGTGGGTTAGTTCAAGTAACTCTCTCCCTCTGAGAACACATTAAACATGAAGAACGTGTTGTCAAAACATTAGCAGCTGATAGGATGCTTTGAACTCCACTCCTGCGTCTCATTAACCCACAGTCTATACTGTATCTGCCAAGCTGGATCAGACTGTAGTGCTGGTAAAGTATGTTTTAATACAGGCAATGCACCAATGTCAGGCTCCAGTCACCTAGTTAAATGATACACTGCCCAACTAGATAATGCAATGGCTAAAACAAAGAGCATGTAGAGAAGCAGAAGCTGTTACCCATGGGCGGAGAGGGAAAAGTATCCACAGAACGATAAAGCTCCTCACTGTTTTCAGAGCTGTGTGGAGGCAGAAAGTGCTCTGCTAGGTCACAATCAGAGGTTAGGTCCAATATGCAGCTCTCCTCTGAGTTAAGACTTGGTGATGTCTCTTTTTCTTCCATGGTCCCACTGCAGAAACATAAATGTGTCTGAGCTGGTTTTTTTAGAAAACCTCAGCAGAAGTCAACACAAATGATCTGACATTTTTGTACTGCTTTATGAGCTGACAGAAGTTGTTCTAGCATAATCATACTTCATTTAAGAAAAGCAAATTTAAAGATGTAAAGAAAGAACAACAGCAAACCGCACAGACAACAGCCCTCGGGCCTAAGTAGGATAACTAGGAGTCCACAATAAATCTGGCTTTCCTGGAGGCTTCCCAGCAGTAGAGTCAGGCCCCAAAACCACAAAACTATACTCCCTTCAGGATATACTATCTGTGTAATTTAAAAGGAAACCTGTTCTATGGAGTCCCTTTCCACTGATGCTTCTAGAGGTCTCAAGTTAAACCCACCCCTCATGGCTATGTTCACTAGCAGAAAGAGCAAGCGTCTTAAAACTTGGTAGTCTCAATCTTCCAGGGATGGCAAAGACTTCTTGGTGTGGAGACACCAGGGCAGCTATGTTGTATACTCTGCACAACACCTTCTAAAGCTCTGGCTGAAGCATCCCCACACCCTTCTCTCTAGCTTCCTCAACCAGTCCACCACCACAGAGGGCAAGAACACACAGCTGGGTGGAGAGCAGGACAGGACTGATGCAACCCAGCTCTTTATCAAGGGCTGCAGTGGACAGGCAACTCTTTCAGAGAGGATAAAGCTAAAGGGTTCCAGTCCAGCAGCTCTAAGGACAGTCACACAAGTGTCTGAGGCAGAAGGAGTAAAATGCAAAAACCTGGAGGGGCAGGAGTTCTTTCTATTTCTGTAAAGAGTGATATGGCATGGACAGGCCTGTGACTCTGTAGACTCACATTTATCTTCTCTTCTGTTAAATAAAGAAGGCAACAAATTCTTACCTCAGGGGTATTATCAGTGAGCAAAATCCCAGAAAGGATTAGTACTGAAAAATTAAGTAAATCCTCCTATGCAGATCCTTTTTACAAAAAACAACCAACCACTCTTTACGTGTTTCTGTGTGGAGTAAACTTTTAGCTAAAATGCACCTCTGACCTTCACAAAATGTTGACTAACTCACAAATGAAGAAAGTGGAGATTTTGGCAGTGAATACCAGAGGAGACCAGCTGGCTTGCCTTGGAAGTACACAGTCGGTGCATTCACAGAAAGGTGCCAGGAAAGAGTTTAAGATTAAAAAAACCCCAAGTACACAACTCTGCCCCAAACAGTCACTGCAGAAAGAAACTTCTCCTCCACCGATCTTCACGTTCTAAAACATAAATAATGTGTGCATGAGGAACACAAAGATAGAGAAACCTTACTCAAATATTGTGTTCATATGTGCTAGTCTTCAAGCATGAAGATATTTTAGAGAACAAAACTGCGTTTCAGTCCATGGTCTGGGGAAAAAAACCAAACCAAACCAAAACCCCAAAACCCCACACTAAAATGCCAATGAATTCTATCCCTCCAAGGACAAGTGGCATATTTCTTTGTAATGAAAAGTAGTTAAAAAGCTGTGTCACTAGGGAGAATGGATGGGTAGGCAAGGTCACCCAGTGGAAGAAAATGGGGAACCACAGTAGCATAAGGCTGTCATTGATAGGGTCTGCAGTGGTCCTGGCTGTCTCTGCCAGCTGCCTGTGCTGGCTCTCTTCCTCATCTTGCCACAGCAGGACTAACATGTGCAGCCACATTTCGATCAGGTTTAGATGAAACAAATCAGGTTCTTTGAAGAAAAAAGTTTTCCCTTGGATCAGGTCCCTCGAGTCCACCTAAGTACACAGTAGTCTTATTCCCAAAAATGATGGTGAGACCTATTTGTGAAAATAAGCTCAGCTCTGGGCCATCAGGCATATGAAAGAGATGCATTGTTACCTCTGTGCCATACGTGGAAAGAGCACTGGTGTGCAAAACAGTATGGCTGCACAGCATCCAGGAGCAAACAGTCTGTTATTGCTTCAGGATTTCCTCATTCTTCCTTCATAGTTTGTCAATCCCAGCTCACTGGAATGAGACAAACAGGTCAGTTAGATGCTTTGCATCAGCTGATCTCGCTGATGGACAGTGTGACCTTTCAAAGTACACATGCTAGCCGATGTCAACAGTTATCACTATACCACTGTTTGTTGGGTCTGGTACAGCTTTTTTCTAGGCATCAGAAACAGCACATTTATTAATGCCCTTGAATCTTTTGACAGCAGTGGAGACCCCCTGGAAAGGAGTTTGTACATTCTAGAAACAAAGCCAAGATTTTCTTTACAAGAAGCTGCCAGATCAGCTGTTTACTCAAAACTCATCAAGCAGAGAAGTAAATTATAGCTGGCAACCTTCCCTCCCTCCTGCAGAGAGCAGATCATTTCCCATACAGGTTTATCTAGAGGTGCCTTGATGCCAACAGATAGCATGTGCTGTGTCAAACCTCGACCTGGAAATGTGCTTTTTAAGAGGGCCACATAAACAGTGTGCAGAGTAAGCCACAGGCTCACAAAAACCAAATCCTTTTTCCCACCTTCTGCCATTACCTCAATAATTTTCACTCCTGCAGAGAGCAGATCATTTCCCATACAGGTTTATCTAGAGGTGCCTTGATGCCAACAGATAGCATGTGCTGTGTCAAACCTCGACCTGGAAATGTGCTTTTTAAGAGGGCCACATAAACAGTGTGCAGAGTAAGCCACAGGCTCACAAAAACCAAATCCTTTTTCCCACCTTCTGCCATTACCTCAATAATTTTCACAATCAGGAC
>NW_008686869.1:0-625 GCF_000695815.1 Acanthisitta chloris | reverse complement strand
TTTCCTTCAGGCCACCCTCAAATGGTGGCACTGCACTGCTACCAGCACAGCGCAGAATTTACCAAAGGCATGCTGCTGGTCGTGCACATACACACTCAGCTGGCAGCACACTGCAAAATGTGTGATGGATACAGGTGTGTGCAAGGCACTGGCCTTACTGCTTGCCCTGCTCACCTGGTGTTGAGGTGTACAGCTTAGGGGGTTCTCTTCCTTCTGGTCTCATTTCTGTCCCCTTTTCCTGCAGGCAGAACACACATTATTTCAACAATCACTCCCTTGGCAGTGAAGGGCAAGAAGAGCAACACAGGACAGCACTCCATAGGCATGGTGTGAGCCAGGCCCCCAGACACCTGGAGCACCCCATGACCTCACCATGGCTACTACGTAGGCCTACCCCCCCAGCACTTTCTGAGGAGAAATGCAGCTGCAGCACCCCAAGGGCAGCCAGACATCGTTGGGGGAATAAAGGGAAAGCCACGAGCACTGGCTGTCCTGGGCAGGGCTGCAGGGCCGTCCTCCCACGGCCCGCCTCGGGCTCTCCACCTCGCTGTCGGGCCCAGGGAGGGCCCTCTCGCTCGGAGGCTGCCGGCCGACAAGTCGGCGAAGAGCGAGGTGAGGCGGCCAG
>NW_008686868.1:15710-22051 GCF_000695815.1 Acanthisitta chloris | reverse complement strand
CGGACTGACCCCGTCCTTTCCCAGTGCAAGGACTGTCCTCCGCGATCCCCCTGGGCTATCTCTGTCACCTCCTTGTGCAGGGGCTGTGCCCCCCACTGATGCTCCCAGGCTGTGCCTGTCCCCTCCCTGTGCAGTCTGTGCTCCCCAATGCCCCCCGAACTGTCTTTCTCTGTCACCTCCTTGTGCAGGGGCTGTGCCCCCCAGTGATGCTCCCAGGCTGTGCCTGTCCCCTCCCTGTGCTGTCTGTGCTCCCCAATGCCCCCCGAGCTGGCTTTGTCCCCTCCTTGCACCAGTGTCGCTGTGCCCCCCGATCCCCCTGGGCTGTCTCTGTCCCAGCAGTGCCATCCCAGGGCCCCCTGTGCCATTCCCCCCGCAGTGGTGCCAGTTCAGGCAGGGTAAAGCCCCCATTGCTGGGGATCCTGGGCACCCTCGTGGAATGGTGAAGCTGGAAAAGAGCAGCCTGTCGTGGTCCCACTTCTGTGCATACCTGCCTGGGGTCCAGCCCCAGCAGGGCCCAGGTTGGAGCCAGTGCCCCATGGATGTGCCAGAGTCCCACCCAGGGGTGGCTGTAGCATAGCTGTCTCTTGACACAGTTGCCCCCAACCCCTGGCTCTGGGATGAGCCAGCCCACTGCTTCCCAGGGAGGTTTGTCACTGCATTTCTCCTCCTCCTGTGGATGCTTCTCAGCCCCTTAAAGAAGAAGATTCCCATGGTCATATACCTCCCAAACTGGGGGTCTGTGGTCAATGGGAAATAAAACCTGGGGTGAAATCTGTCTAAAGTGAGAGCTGTGAGAAGCTGGGGTGGCCCCAGGATTGCCTTTTGGCACCAGTGCCCTGTGCAGTGGAGCCATGGCTGCTTCTCCTCCCATTAAGGCACGGCTTTGATTTCCCAAGCAGCTCCTGGAGCCACTGGGGAACTGGCCCTGTGACTTTCTCTGTGAGAGCAGAGAATGGAGACAGCTGAGTAAATATAGCCTAAATCACTGCTTTCCTGGCCATTCCCCCACCCTTCCCTGACATGCGAAAGGCTGGTGTGTCCCCGAGGCTGGGTTGGCCTCTGCTCTAGTCATCAGCTCTTCCACGATGTGGGAAAGTCCAAGCCATGGTTTGGTTTCTTTGGTGATTCTCTTTGACGTGGGCAGATCGTGCTTCGATCCGCCTGTGCGGTTCGTGGCGCAGATTCAGCCCTCCTAAAGCTGATCCCTGCCCCAAACCCTCAGTTTTTAACTCGCTAGAACAAGGTTTTTGAGCACACAGGAAAATCCTTTCTGCCCGCAGTTGGGTCTCTCTGGACAAAAGCACTGGGTTGGAAGGGGAAGTGTGGCTCAGCTGGAATGTGGTGAGGAGCAGAGTGGTTTGTGGAGCCAGTTTGGAGCCATGTCAGAGTGCTGGCGCTTCGCTCCCAGTGCTGGGGTGTGTTTACAATGAAAAAGAATATTTATAATATTGAGGGCTCTTCTAATTCCTCTGGGAATCTCTGGAGCCTCAGCTCGGAGCTAAAGTAGCCAAGTAATGGAAGATAAAAAGCAAACAGATTAAGGGATGGTGGATTTCTCAAGTTGGAAGGTCTTGGCTCTCTCACCAAGAGCTGGATAACTCTAGCCTGCTAATGTGGGTGCTTCTTACCTCCTAGGTAAATGTGATTGCTGCGCCGTGCAGAGCTGCTCATAAATCACATAAATTCCAAATCCCCTGGGGAATGTGATTTTAAGCAGATAAGTTAGCAAGAACAGTTGGATTTATTTTTTTTCATGTACTCAGGTTTTTTTTAGAACTGTAATTTTTGAGTGAAGTAGCCAAAATGTATCTCCTGGATTTGTATGTCTCTGACATACAGCTCCATGGATGCTCTGAAAATAGGATTAGGGTGTTCTTGCTGCTTGGGGGATGGTGTAGAGGGAGCCTGGAGTGAGGTGATGGGAGTGGTGTAAAGTGCTGCATCCTTCTCTGCTCACTGCTGGCATGGAAAAGTCTGACCAAGTAAAAAACTCTTGCAGAGAGGAGGAGAATGTTTCTGAGGTGGTAAGATAGGATGAACTTCAGCTGAGTTGAAAAAGTCCAGTGTCAGGAGAAGCCTCTGAGAAGTCCTGGAGTAGGTGTGCAGATTGCCTGAGACACTCTCGTGCTGTTCAGCTTTGAGGAGGTCACTGGGACCTCCCAAAAGTGAAGAAGGTATTGGTCATCCCAAGGCAAGGATTTATTCATGCTGACCATGACATTGACCTTCTCAGGGAAATGTTTCAGATATTCCTTCACTGCTTGGGCTTTGGTGAATAAAGCAAAATATTTCATGCAACTCAAATGTGAGCAGTAAGTGCTCCGTGCCCCTGGCAAAGGGCAGCTGTGACTATGGGCAGGACACTGCTGCTCCTGGGCATCTCTTGCTGCCTCCATGTCTGGGTGGGAGAAGAGGTGAAACAGCCTCACCTATCCCATGCCTCACAGGATGGCAGGCCTGGCTCACAGCATAACTCCTCTCCCCTGCTGCTTCTCCCTGTTTGGAAGGAAATACCAGCTGGCTTGGCAGCACCATGGCCAGCCTGGCATGGCTTGGGCTCTCCCTGCTCTGCTGGCCCTCCCCAGGGACAGCTGGTGGAGCATGTCCAGCTCTGCTTCCCACCCGTGCCAGCTCCCTGTGGGCTCACCCTGCTCCTTCCTCCTCAGCTCCTCGTGGCATTGCCACCTCCCACGGGCCGAGTGGTGGCTCTGGCTCTTTGGCAGGGCCAGCCTGGGAAGCTGCCTGGGAGCACAGGGGGATTGCTGTGCTGTCTGTCCTGATTATAAACCAGGGCTTGCCAAGCTCTTGTTCTCTGCCCTGGTGCTGCTCAGGGCTTTGGGTGCTGGTGGGCACAGATGGCTCATGGCTTGGCACCACTGGTTTCTGCCACTCTGCAGGGGCTGAGGCCAGCAGAGCTGCACTGGCTGTGTGGGTCAGGGGGATGTGATGCAGCAGCTGTCACGATAGCAGTTCATTCCCATCCCTCTTTGTGTTCCCCTATTTTCTCTTTACTAAAGTTTGTTCTTATTGCTGGTATCACATTAACATGCAGTTCAAACCCAGCAGCTGTCACGATAGCAGTTCATTTCCATCCCTCTTTGTGTTCCCCTGTTTTCTCTTTATTAAAGGAAAAGTTTGTTCTTATTGCTGGTAACACATTAACGTGCAGTTCAAAACTTGATTTGGTGGGTTTTTTTGCTCGTTGAGGATCTGATGTCACTTGGAAAGGTTTGAGCTGTGTAGATTGTTTTAAGCATATTCTTTTAAATACTTCTAGGCATTCTTTCCCCTCACTGGAGGGGAAAGTAGAGCTCAGTCTCACTTCAAGTCAAGCTGCACTTTGAACTGCATTTGGAACTGGGTTAAAAAGCACAGGAACCACATTTAAAACGTTAAGATGCTTTTATTTATGTGCTGGGCACACACAAAAAGACTTGTAATGTGCTTTTTGTTTCTAACCAATGTATTAAACAAAGAAAGTATTGACAGCAGTTAATGAATCGAGGGATTGTTTCTGGGCGCTGAGATAGATTTACCAAAGGTATTTAGCTGTCTGATGCATGGGATTTTTCAGAGCAGCCTAAGCAAGCACTCGCCAGAGCAAGACACACGAGGTTCCTCTCCGAGAGCCGAGCAAACCTGGAGCTGGGCCCAGCCAAAATCTTTTGGCAAGCTGCTCGCTCTCTCCTGCGCACGCAGCGCTGCGTGCTGCCAGCCGACAGGCTCGAGCGTGTCCCAGGCTCTCGCTGCCTGCCCTCCAAAGAGCTGTTGCAGAGCTTTGGGAAGTGTGTTCCCAATCCCCAAAGACACGCCGACTCAGTCAGCTGCTCTCCGGGGCGTGCAGAGCTTTCCTGGCTCTTGGCTGCAGCTTAGTCAAGGAAGCCACTCGCCGGTCTGTGGCAGGACAGAGGACGACTGTTTCCTTGGAGAGGACAGTGCCAGCATTAGCCATGTGGATTTGGGCTTCCCAGGGAACTCCTCACCCGTGTTCACAGGCACTCGATGCCCACGTGGACTGAGCGCAGGTGAGACTGCTCCAGGACCAGCCTGGCTCTAAGTTCTTTGTATTTTTTCATGTTTCCAGTGTCCCTCTGGGACATGGAGAGCAGGGTGGCACAGAGCTGCATCTGTGTTCCCACCCCAGGGAAGAAGGTTGTGGAAGGAGTCGGTTGGAAGAAGCTGTGGGACCTGCTCTTTGCAGACACTCGGTGCTCCAGGGTCAGTGTCTCCTCTTCCCACCCCTCCACGCAGATCAGCTTTTAAAAGCTACTGAACGAGTTTGCCAGGGCTGAGCGTTTTGTCCTTCAGCCTCTTCGGCTGCACTGGTTTGTCTGAGGCGCCTGGAGTCGGGGCTGGAGCTGTGGGTGGAAGCTTTGGGGGAGCCTCAGCCCAGCTGGGTTTGGGCTCTGCTGCCTCGGGGTGTGTTCTGGGGTCTGTGCTCTCTGGGAGGAGTGGGAGCTGCCAGCATCATTCCCAGCAGGCAGTGGCTGCTCGGGCCCTTGGCAGTCAGACAGTGCCCCCAGCACTTTGACTGCTCTGGGGGACCTTGACAGAGCGTTCAGAGGGGAGAGGGGCAGGCAGTGAGCCTGGTCATAAATCTCTCTTTATGCTCTGGATTATGAAGTAATATTTTCCTGGCTGGGGCTGGTTGGATTGGGGAAGTGCGGGCTCTGCTGTGAGTTCCCTGCACTGCCATCCCAGTGTGGTGGGATCTTCCACAGCCATGCTGGGATGTGCTGCTTCCCCCATGCACACCAGGAACCTCTAGGGCCTCTGCATGAGTCCTGCAGCCTGGTGTTGCTCCTGGAGCTCTGGAGAAGCTCTCCAGCAACCTGGATCAGGCTCAGTCCTGTTCCCCACCCTCCTTTGGCCGCAAGTGCCTTACCTCCCCGCGGGCAGCGCCTGTTCATTCATGGCAGAGACATTCTGGCTGGGACTCTTGCCCGAGCTCAGGCAGCCAGCGCAGGCCCTGGCTGCTGCACAGGTTTTGTGTGCCATGGCCTCTTTGTGCCTTTTGTCCTTGTCAAGAGAAGGAGCCTGCAGCCTGGTGCTGGGCTGCAGAGCCTGGCTGTGCAGAGGTGGAGCTGGCTCCTCTCAAGGGACTCACCCCGACCTCAGACTTTATGGGAGCATGTGTAGGGGTGATACCACGTGCAGGAGAGATACCACGTGCAGGGATGATAGCACGTGCAAGAGGAAAGAAGGGTTTGTAGCTGATATGAACTGTAACGTGTTGCTGGCCCGGAAGGGTTATTTTGAAATCCTGCAGATCACCAATGACTCTCACAGAGTCCAAGCAGCAGTCAGAGCAGAGCAGCCTTGGCTTCGTGCCACGCCTGGTTGTGCACTGACTCTAGTGGAAAGGGTGTCCTGGCTCCCTTTGCTTCTTTTCCTCTCTCTGCACAGGCTCCTGCAGCCCCTGAGAAGTGCCTTCCTGCTTGCTAATAGTTTTCAGATGAGACTCAAGAGTTTGAGCTGCGTTTGGTGGTTTCTGGGCCAAAACAGCTCAAGCTGTTAATAGGACCTGCAGCATTTCAGCAGGCCCAGGCTGTCCCTGGGAAGGCTGTTCTGGCTGCCCTGGTGCCTCGTGGGTCTGGTCCTCGGCCGCGCGCCACGGCTGCGGGAACCGGAACGCTGGGATTTGCCTGGGGGAGGTGGAAAACTGGCCTGTGCAGCCGGGAGGGGATGGGAAAAGAGGACGTGCCTGGCTGGTGGGAATGCCCCAGCTCGTACATCTCTTCAACAACATGTTATAACCCAGGTTTATTCTTTTTGGTGGATTTCTGGGCAGGGCAGGCAGCATATTCAATTTCTCTCTGAATAGCTGAAAGGCAGTTAGCAACTCTAAGTAGACCTGAAGGCTTCTAAAGATTATTTTAACTCCTCTCGCCTCCATCTCTGCGAGAAGAACCCGTGCCTGCACTTGATGTTGTTGCTGCTTTTGAAAAGTTCAAAAATTGACTTTTTGCTCAGAGCAAAGCTTTGAAGTGCTGCTCTGTGGGAATGGCAGCACATCTCGAAAGCCTTTCGCTGAAAGCTTGGTTAACCTACATTTGTGGGCAGCTGCCTTCAGAAGATGCCTTTGTGGGGGATTGCAGGGCGAGATGTAAAGGTGAACTGTGAAATTGAATCGATTTAACAAGGAAAGGTTAAATCTGTTTGTTTGGCTCCTATTCAGGGCCTCCAGCTGGTGGGTGCAGGGTCACCCTTTTCTGTATGCAGAAGTTATCCTGCATAAAGGCTGTTTTGTCCCACTTGTTGTCTCCTTGTTTGCATAAGTGCTTCGAGGAGGGTAAGCTGAAGAAGCAGGAGTGAACCTCTTTAAGATGCAGAGCTGGTGC
>NW_008686868.1:14487-15698 GCF_000695815.1 Acanthisitta chloris | reverse complement strand
CATTCCTGCCCGCAGCCACTGGCTCCTCGCTTGCTTTTGGGAGTGTAAATCAGTATTAGCATGTCCTGGTTGGATCCAGGGCTCAGCATCAGCTGGTAGGCAGGAGAGAAACGAGTCCTGCCTCTCTCAGGTGAACCCCTAGTTTGAATGTTGGTGTGTTGGGAGGGTGTGGGGTGCCTGGCTGTGCAGTGACAAGTCTTCTTCTCTTTGCAGGCACTGGGAAGACAGACATAGCATGCCACGCCATTCCGGGCTGGAAGTCTGCTGTGCTTCTCCTCCTCAGACTCCAGAAAACTTTCTTTTTTCGTGAACTGGACCCTGATCTCGGGTTTCTTTGCTGCATGCCTGCTCACAAGTGCTGGATTATGTTTGTCTCCTTCTCCCTTTGCTCCATAATTTGGCTGAATCGTGGTTTCAAGCTGCGGAAAAGGGGCTGCACCTAAGCGTGCCGGGGCACCCGCACCAGGCTGCTGGGGTGCTGGTTTATGCAGAGACATTCAGAGTGCTGATGGGGGAGAGCTGCCTCTGAGGTCCTTCCTCTCCTGCCCCAAACCTGCTGCCTCACTGTTCACAGCCCTTCTCCCCCAGCAGAGAGGATGGGCAGCACCGATGGGTTCCAGTACCGCGCGCTCTACCCCTACCGCAAGGAGCGCGAGGAGGACATTGACCTGCTGCCTGGGGACATCCTGGTCGTGAGCAAAGGGGCCCTGCAAGCCTTGGGCTTCAAAGATGGGGATGAGCAGACCCCCAATCAGATCGGGTGGATCCTGGGCGTCAACGAACGGACCAAGCAGAAGGGTGACTTTCCTGGCACCTACGTAGAGTATGTGGGGCCTGTGAAGATCTCTGTCCCTTCTCACCGACCCCGAGTGCAGAGACCCCTGCCCGCAACGCCGGGGGCCAGTGGTGGCAGGCTGTCAGAGGCTCTGGAGCAAGGTAAGCCCTGCTGGGTGCTGTGTTGAGTGGTGGTGGGTGGCTGTGAGCGTGTGAGTGGCTTTGCAGGACAGTGGTGAAGCCCTCAGCTCATCAGCACTGGCTTGCCCCACCGGCAGCAGTGCAGTCAGGTTGCCTGAGGGTTGTGGGCTCAGACTCAGTCCTGGCCCAGAAAAAAGCACATTGTTCCTCCAGCATGTCAGTCTGCTCAGCAGAGCTTCCTGGAGCAAGCCTTGTCCCACTCTTACCTCTCCAAGATCCTTCTGCCTCTCTGTCCT
>NW_008686868.1:13250-14442 GCF_000695815.1 Acanthisitta chloris | reverse complement strand
TCCACTGAGGGTTTTGCCCTGCTCCCTCCCTTCAGGAGAAGTCCTGACCTTTCCCAACCACCAGCTCCCCGCCTCTGCAGCGCCTGGGGCAGTGCTCCCTGCCAAGAGCTGCTCAGCCCTGCTGAGAGACACAATTACTTGTCTCTGGGCAAGAGGAGAAAAGTCAGGGTCTAAAAGAGCACTTCTGAGAACTGGAGCTAATTGCTTGTCTGCCTGGCAGCCTTCCCTCCCCGCGGGTCGCAGAGCCCTCGCTGGGGCTGGGCAGCCACCCTGGGGCTGGGCATGGGCTGTCCTGCACCTGCAGCTGCCTCCCAGCCACCACTGGGCTTGGCATGGATTGGGCCTGGGAGAGCCAATGTGCCTCGGTGCTGCCTGTAGAGCTGTGGCAGCTGCCTGCTCTTTGCCTATTTTTTTTTCACTCCCGGGCATATAAACCCTGTGGCAGGGGCTTAGCAGTTCCTGGGTTCCCCCCATCTACTCTGCCCCTGTGAGATACCACCTGGATTACTGCATCCAGGTCTGGGGTCCTCAGCACAAGAAAGACATGGACCTGTTGGAGTGAGTCCAGAGGAGGCCACGAAGATGTTCTGAGGGCGGGAGCACCTCTGTTCTGGAGACAGGTGGTGTTCAGCCTGGAGTAGAGAAGGCTCTAGGGAGACCTTAGAGCCTTTTCCAGTGCCTAAAGAGGGCTTACAACAAGGGCATGTAATGATAGGACAAGGGGAAATGCCTTAAACTGAAGGACTGAACGTTTAGATTAGATATATGGAAGAAATTCTTCCCTGTGAGGCTGGTGAGGCACTGGCACAGGTTGCCCAGAGCAGCTGTGGCTGCTCCATCCCTACAAGTGTTCAAGGCCAGGTTGAATGGGGCTTGGAGCATCCTGGGCTAGTAGAAGGTGCCCTTGCCCAGAGCAGGAGGTGGAACTGTGTGATCTGGGATTCTGTGAGGAGTGACAGCCACACTTTGCTTCTCCAAGCCTTGCAGAAGATCTCTGTGGGAGGAGTAGGGTCAGCAGCAGGAGCTGGTGGATGCCAGAGCATGTAGTCCTGCATCCCCCTGTCCCTCTCCGCCCGGTAGCCGTGGCTATTCCATCAGATACTTCTAGCTGTGTGAAGCACATCTGGGGTCTTATGAAACCAGGGTGGTGGGGCTGGTGCAGCTCCCTGCAGCTGCCTCCTTGCTCCCGGAG
>NW_008686868.1:12741-13200 GCF_000695815.1 Acanthisitta chloris | reverse complement strand
GCGTTTGGCTTGGCAGCCAGAGCCGCTGACCTGAGTCATCCTGCTCACAACCTGCCTTTCCAAGAAAGCAGCTCCTCTTGGGAGCCTGGGACATGCTCTGCGGTGGATGTGTCGGCCTTGCCTGCATCCAGCCCTGTGCTCCCTCTGGGGCTGTATTTATGTCTTTGTTGGCTCTTTCCTCCTCTGCTCAAGGTGGGCTTGGTGGAGGTGTGTCTGGGTGGTCAAAGCCACTGGTGGGATCTCTGGGCTGTGGAACAAGATACGTGCCAAAGCTCCTGATACATAGAAAAGACAAATTTGGGAAGGAAACCAAAATCCAACCTGCCTGGGGATGGAGCAGAGTGAGGGTTAGGTACCAGGGCTTGCAAAGTGTGCCAACCCTGTCTCTGTCCCCTGTGGGTGCATCCCCATAGCCAACCCTGGCTACAGGGTTAGGGTTAGGGTTAGGGTTAGGGTTAG
>NW_008686868.1:9771-12680 GCF_000695815.1 Acanthisitta chloris | reverse complement strand
AGGGTTAGGGTTAGGGGCACAGCCAGGGCCTGCAGGGTGGCACTTGAGACACTGAGGACTATTTTATACTCAGCCTGTCAGGATTTTGCTGGGAAGACACATTTTTGCAACGGAGAAACTGTATTTAAGCCAAGCCTGTGTTATTTCTTCACGGTTTGCACTTTGGGAGGTGCAGAGCTGTCTCCTGGCTGCCCCACAGAGCTCATGCCCTGTCCCTGAGCCGGAGGGATCTCTCAGCCCTGCAGTGTCCCTCGTGGAGCAGAGCCAGCACCGTGGCTGTCACGCAGCCCAGGAGCAGGGCTGGTCCCTCGGAACGGCGAGACCCAGCGCGTTCTGCCAGCGAATTTACGAGCTGCTGCTGTTTGCCTTCCGCAAAGAACACGAGCGGAAAATGCGGCTCGGAAATATTTCCGCAGCTGCCCGGGCCGTGCTGTGAGCAGCCTTGTTCGTGGCGGCCCAGCCCGGAGGCCCGGCAGGCTCAGGAGTTGCTGCTGGCTCCGGCACAGGCTGCCTGATAAAAAAAGACAAGTTGCTGCCTGCTGAAGCAGCACATTCCCGGCCGGGCCACGTGGGCAGCGCCAGTATTTACTCTCCCTTCAGCCCTTCCCAAGGGTCAGGCTGGGAGCTGCCAGCCTGGCAACTTGCCTGCAGCTTCCCCACCCTGACCAGCACCACGCTGGGCCCCTTCCCGTGCCCAGGGGCTGGCTCTGGTGGGGGATTGCCTCTCCTCCACCCCAGCAGCACAGGCCCTTGCAGAGCTGCTGGGTGCCTGCCCCACGTGCTCCCCTTTCCGTGGCTTCTCTGTCTCCCCACGAGGCTGTGGGTGCAGGAGGCTCTGCTGGGTGCAGAGTTTCAGCCTGCTGAGCCTCGTGGTGAGACCACACCGGGCGAGTTCGGGTCAGATCCATGACAACAGAGCTCTCTTTCGCAATGGGGAGCAGCCTTTTGGCTCTGCCTCTGCAGAGTGGAGTGTGCTGGGTGTTCTCACCCTCCGTGGCCACCCCAGGGTCTGCCTAGTGCTGTGGACCAGCCCAGAGGAGTCTCCTGCACCGGCTGGTGCTCAGTTGGAAGTGGAGCAGAGCCTGGCACTGCTCATCCTTCGGCAAACCTCCTGCTGGCAGCTGCTCGGCCAGGCCTGCGTGCTCCTGCCCCAGCATGCACAGGGGATGGGGGTGCCTGGAGCCAGAACCTCAAGATTTTCTGGAAGTGGCAGTGAAATACCACCCAGCGTGGGGCTGTAGATCCCCCAGGAATGAGGGGCACCCTGGTCCCGTGCCGCGGGCTGTCTGTACCCTGTAGCAGCTTGCAGGGAGGCTGTGGGCTCGCGGGGAGGGGGAGGCACAGGGCCGGTTTCCATGTTAAACGAGCAATCAAGGGCAGGAATTTGCTGACATGGCGTTCTGTCTGAATCGCTGGATTAATCACAGCTCACCACGGCAAGCGAGCTCCCTGGCCCTGCTCCTCTGCCAGCCCTGCACAGCCCCTGTGCTGGGCAGGCACCCAGCCCAGCCTGAGCTCCAGGAGCCCTGGTAACCCCTGCACTGCCTGCCTGGGCTGCAGGGTCCATAGGGAGATGGGCTCTGTAGGGATCCCCCTGTGCACACCCAGTCGGGGGCTGGAGCAAGGCTGGGCTCAACAAGTGCCATACTGGTTTCTGGGCCAGCTCACAGGTTCCTCACAGCCTCCGTGCTGTGTTTGCCTGGGCCACAGCCTTGCAGCAGGGGCCACACTTGCCTTGCTCCTGTTAGGTGCTGTGCTGGTTGTGCCCTGGCCCAGTTCTGCTGGTGAGAGCTGAGTTGGCACTGAACTCTTCTCCCCCTCCCTCTTCCCCAGGGTCTCCTCTCCCGGACTTGCAGGAGCAGTTCAGCCCTCCTGAGATTGCTCCTCCACTCCTGGTGAAGCTGGTGGAAGCTATTGAGAAGAAAGGTAAGGTGGGATGATGAGCACTGGGGGGCTGATACACCCCAAAACCCTGCAGTGAGGGCAGAGGGGGAGGCTGAGCTCAGTGAGACACACAGGACACAGCTGCCCACAGAAATGGAGGTCCTCACACTCCTCCCTGGATCGAGCCACTGTTCCCTGAGCCAGGCTTGACCCCACTGCGGCGTCCTGCGCAGAGGCCCGAGGTGAGGGTACTGGGTCTGAGTGCCTGCACACCCCAGGGGGGTGGTGGGGTTTGGGATCTGTGCTGTGGTGGAGAAATGGGGCCACTGAACCAGGTGTTGTGGGGGTCGGGGGGGCTGCAGCAGCATCTGCAGGGGGGTTGGCTTGGACACTGTCCAGACCTGGTTGGCTGTGCCACAACCATTGCCCAGCTGGCACCGAAACAGTGCGTGCACTGGGAGCTGACAGCAGTGTCCCTGGCTGTGCTGGGAGCTGACAGCAGTGTCCCTGCCTCCGCAGGGTTAGACAGCGAGATGTTGTACAGGACATCTGGCTCCGAACTGAGGCAAGCGCTGAGAACCGGTAAGAACCAGCTCCGTGCGGTGGAGGCGAATCGGCTCAGATGGAGGAGATTAGTGGATGTGACAGCGCCAGCAGTAATGCAATCCAGGCCAGGCTCTCCTGTCCCCGGCAGTTCCTGACTCCCGGCACGCTGCCTCTGGGGCTAGGCTGGCCCCGGCCTGACACGGCTTGTGTGGAAGGGATGGGAGGGGGGGATTCCTGACACCATCCTGGGCTGGAGCAGTGGGATGTGGTGCCAGCTTGCAGGCAAACAAGTGAACACCTGTGCTTGTCTCCTGCTCTCTGGGGTGCCCTGCTCTGGGGTGCTCTGCTGATGGGCTGGCGGAGGCTTCTCTGGCTCTGTCACACCACTAATAAGCAGGGGAGGATCATCTTGGTGGCTGGAGCTGTGGCTCTGTGGTGGTGGCAGGCGGTGTTTTTGCCGGGGGCCTTCGGAGCTGGCG
>NW_008686868.1:1376-9739 GCF_000695815.1 Acanthisitta chloris | reverse complement strand
TCATCCGGCACCACGCTGGCTCGTCCCCCGCCGCAGACGTTCCTGCAAACCCCAGCACACAGTGCTGTCAGCCCTGGCTGCACTGCTTTTGGGACAGGCTTTATGTGCTTCCCCAAATCCTGCATTCGAGGGAGATGTTTTCCTTGTTGGCTGCTCGCTCTGCGTTTGGCTCTGCCAGCAGTGGGGAGCAAAACTCTCACCCAAGCCTTGCGTGCCCAGGATTCTTGTGGCAGGGCTCAAGGCAAAGGCTGTGGGCACCCAAAATGACCTCTGCCCTCTCTCAAGGGGAACTGCCAGGGTTCCCAGAAACAGCTTATTTCTGGGATGCCGGGGGAACTTCCAGGCATCCTCTGTCACATGGGCTGCCCGAGGGCTGCCTGAGTTCCCTCGTGGTGCTGTGCCCCGTGATCGCTGGCCAGGTGGTGTGTGATGGTCTCTGGGATGGGTGCCCAGTGCTATGCCCACCACCCATGGGAAATCTGTGCCCTGGCAGATTGGACCCTGGGCGACCTGGAGCCCTTCGATGTGCACTCCCTGGTGCTGCGAGGTTACCTGCAGGACCTGCCCTCCCCTGTGGTGCCCGTGTCCGTGCACGGAGACATCCTTCGCATCCTGCAGGGTAAGGGCCTCCCCTGGCTGCCTCGGGAATGGGTGGCTGGGTGGGATGGATGTGTTAAAATCAGCTCTGTCCCTATGGGGCCTGGCACGTGGCCCCCACTGTGATGCAGCCAGAGCATGGAGAGCAGTGCTGGCTGTCCTAGCCCTTCCATCACAGCTCGTTCTCTCCCCAGAGATCCCCCAGCCGGAGAATTGCCGGAAGCAGCTGCTGCTGGCCCTGGAGTCACCCACAGTCCCACTCCAGAACACGCTCACCCTGCAGTTCCTGCTCCGGCATCTGGGGAAGGTATCGCAGCAGGCTGAGAGCAACAGCCTCCACCCTCGGGCCCTGGGAGAGATCTTCGGCCCTCTCCTCCTCCGGCTGCCTGGCGCCAGGTACGTGAGTCTTTCGGTTCCAGCCCTGTTCCCAGTGTCTGTGCCTGCCAGGATGAGTCCAACAGCAGGTCAGCCCACAGCCCCTGCCTGGCTGTATGTGGGATTAAACTGCACACAGAGATGGGACTCAAAGCCGGGACAGAGCCCTTGCTTCTGTGTCAGCCTGGGATCTGGCAGCTGGGAGGAACCAGCTGACCCCAGCTGCCCTTTTGCCCAGGGAACACAGGAGCAATGCCATGTTCTCCCCCACAACTGCTGCTCTAAACTTGCCTCTTCTCCCCCTGCAGCCCAGAGCTGAGCCCTGACTTCTCCGTGCTGTTTCTGGAGACACTGCTTCAGACAAAGGAACTGGAGACAGAGCAGTTGCCTCCAGGTACTGGGATGTCCCTTCCTTGGGGCCCGAGGCACTGGTGTTTGTGCTCCGTGGGTGTGGAGTCTCTGCCCCCACGAGCAGGTTGCCGAGGGCATTCTGGTAGCCAAGCTGTGCCTGGAGGCAGCTCAAGGTGTTCAGCTGCTCTAGATGTGTCTGGAGCAGCTCCTGGCAGCATGATGGCCAGGGGGGTTCCTGGGCCAGTCACTGCAGGGAGGGGGACTCAGTGCTCCAAGGGGTTGCCTGTGGGGAGTTGGGACTTGAGCCCACCCTGCTTCAACTCTCCTTCTCTTACAGCCTTGCCTCCAAAACCACCGAAGCCAAAGCCCAGCGCAGCCAGCCTGGCCAACGGGAACAATGCACCCTTGCAGGACGCCGAGTGGTACTGGGGGGACATTTCTCGGTAAGGGGGTGACCAGCAGCTCACATCCAGGGTGCCCTGTCTATCCAGTTATCTAGGGAAGCTTTGGGGGCACCTCACAATCCTGTGCCTTGCAGGGAGGAGGTGAATGAGAAGCTACGTGACACTCCAGATGGGACCTTCTTGGTGCGTGATGCCTCCAGCAAGATCCAGGGGGAATACACACTCACGCTCAGGTAGGGCACTGGGATCCCCTGGGAGCTGGTATCCCCCAGGAGCTGGGATCCCCCGGGAGCTGGGATCCCCTGGGAGCTGGGATCCCCAGGAGCTGGGATCCTTTAGAAACTGGGGTCCCCCGGGAGCTGGGATCTCCAGGGGCTGGGATCCCCTGAGGCCTGGGATCCCCTGAGAGCTGGGATCCTTTAGAAACTGGGGTCCCCCGGGATCTGGGATCCCCCAGGAGCTGGGATCCCCTGGGAGCTGGGATCCCCCAAGAGCTGGGATCCTCTAGAAACTGGGATCCCCCAGGAGCTGGGATTCCCCTAGGAGCCGGGATCCCCGGGAGCTGGGATCCTCTAGAAACTGGGGTTCCCCGGGGAGCTGGGATCCCTTGGGAGCTGGGATCCCCTGGGAGTTGGGATCCTCTAGAAACTGGGATCCCTCAGGAGCTGGGATCCCCAGGAGCTGAGATCCCCTGGGAACCTCTGCTGTGCTGGAGTGCAGCTATCATTACGTGTCCCTGTGCTTTCGGCTGCTGGGATGCCGATATCTCCAGCTGGTGTATGGTGCTGGGGTGGTGCTAAGTGCCTTCTCCTCTCCCTTTCCCACTACAGGAAGGGAGGCAATAACAAGCTGATCAAGATCTTTCACCGGGAAGGGAAGTATGGCTTCTCAGAGCCCCTGACTTTTGGCTCTGTGGTGGAGCTCATCACCCATTACCGGCATGAGTCGCTTGCCCAGTACAATGCCAAGCTGGACACCAGGCTGCTCTACCCCATCTCCAAGTACCAGCAGGTGAGGCCTGTGCCACAGGGACATGGATTTGCTCATCCATCCATGCTCCTTTGGTAGATGACAATGTCCCACCTCTTCCCCCATGCTGGGACGTTGTGTCGTGGGGTGACAGATGTGTGGGGCTGGTGGGATTCCATGGGACCAGCTGGAGCAGGTCCTGACTGAGGCTGTGCGTATGGTAGGACCAAGTGGTGAAGGAGGACAGCGTGGAGGCCGTTGGGGAGCAGCTGAAGGTCTATCACCAGCAGTACCAGGACAAGAGCTGGGAGTACGACCTGCTCTATGAGGAGTACACACGCACTTCCCAGGTACACAGGCACTGCTTTCCCCGTGGGCTGCCCTGACACCCCCTGAGGACTGGCAGTGGCTGCACTGGGCACAGAGGGGAGCAGAGGTTGGGCACCCACTGCCCTGTTTGTCTGCTGCTGGGCTTGAGGGGACTCCCTAAAGCAGGGGTTTGAAGAGGGTGGTGTTTTGGCTGCAGCAAAAACACTGCTGCTTTAGAGGAGGGGAAGGAGGGGATGCAAATGGGCAGAAACCTTCCTCAGTTCTCCCTTCCCTTTTTCCCAGGAGCTGCAGATGAAGAGGACAGCAATCGAGGCTTTCAACGAGACGATCAAGATCTTTGAGGAGCAATGTCAGACGCAGGAGAAGTGCAGCAAGGAGTACATTGAGCGCTTCCGGCGCGAGGGCAATGAGAAGGAGGTGCAACGGTGAGGACAGGGAGTGGTGGTGCCTGCCCTGCCTGGGGAAAAGCTCCAGGGGCTGGAATGATCCTCCTGGCCCAGCACAGAGCCGAGACATGCGCAGTCTTTGTCTCTCAGCAGCGTGCTGTGGGCTGGAGCTGGCAGGCTGCCTCCCCTGCCTCCCCCACTCTGGCTCACAGCCTAAAACCCCTCTCTTTCTCGCAGGATCCTCATGAACTCGGAGAAGCTCAAGTCTCGCATCACAGAGATCCACGACAGCAAGATGAAGCTGGAGCAGGACCTGAAGAAACAAGCCTCGGAGAACCGGGAGATCGACAAGCGCATGAACAGCCTCAAGCCAGACCTCATGCAGCTGCGCAAACTGCGGGACCAGTATTTGGTGTACGTAGTGCCCCTCCAGCCTGGCCCGGGAGCCAGCCAGCTGGTTCCCTGGGGGCTCCGGGGCTCGTTGGACCGGCTCGCAGGCTGCTCGGAGCAGGAGGGAGCTCTGCAGCACGGCGGTCCCTAGCAGGGCCGGCTGCTGCCCTCTGCTGATGATCTGGCCCTGGAGCTGTAGCCTGTGCTGAGCTGTTCCTCTCCTTCCCCAGGTGGCTGACGCAGAAGGGTGCCCGGCAGAAGAAGATCAACGAGTGGCTGGGCATCAAGAACGAGACGGAGGAGTGAGTCGCTGCCTGTGCACTGTGGGATGTCAGGGGGTGCAGGAGTGCAGGCTGTGCAGCTAGTTGTGCCTCTGCTGGGGCTGTGGGCAAGTCCCAACTCCCTGCCTGGGAGCTGAGGATGTTTTTCCTGCTGGAAGGGGTGACAGCAGCTGGCAGTGTGGGAGAGATGTGGGGGCCACGTGCTCAAGCTGAGTGTATCTGACCCTGTACGTGCTCATTTGCAGCCAATACTCCATGATGGATGATGAGGAGGAGCTGCCCCACCACGAGGAGCGAACGTGGTACGTGGGGAAGATCAACCGTGTGCAGGCAGAGGAGATGCTGTGTGGCAAGCGCGACGGCACCTTCCTGATCCGTGAGAGCAGCCAGAAGGGATGCTATGCCTGCTCTGTGGTGTGAGTATCCCTGTGCAGATGTGGTGGGATGGGGCTGCCATGGGCTGTGTTCCCACATTGCTCCACCCTTCCCTTGCCAGATGCTGGAGGTGTCAGCTGCCAGGCTGTGCTTTCCCGAAGTCTCCCATCTGCCTTGGCTTCTCCTGCCAGGGCCAAGTATATCTTTGGGCTGTTTTGGTGGCCCATTTGTGCTTTGCTGTCCCTGTTCTGGTGGAGCTTCCTGGCACACTGCTGACCCAGGTTCTCTTGTCTCCCTGGCAGGGTGGATGGTGACACCAAGCACTGTGTGATCTACAAGACGGCGACTGGCTATGGGTTTGCTGAACCCTACAACCTCTACGCCTCCCTCAAGGACCTGGTCTTGCACTACAAGCACACGTCCCTGGTGCAGCACAATGACTCCCTGAATGTCACGCTGGCTCACCCGGTCCTTTCCCAGCCACCAGCCAGATGAGCAGCCCATGCACAACACAACAGCTGCCTTCAGCTTCTCCCCAGGGCGCTGCTTTCTGGCTCTGGACTCTTGCACCCTGTATAGTTGAGTCTCTGTGCTCCTGTCCCTTCAGAGCCTCTGAGATGTCTGTGACCGTTCCTGATGTCCCTCTTGGTCAGTAGCTGAAACCCATGTTGGCTGATGGGACAGAAAGGCTGGGCTGTTGATTCCCAGCGGGCTCCAGCCTCTAGGAGGTGGGATCCAGTTGTGATTGAATTGCTGGGGGCAAGCACAGCCCCCTCCCCTTCCCTGATAAGCAGGTCAGATCCCCTTCTTGCTGGCAGGTCGCCCTGCTACGCATCACTGTAGAGCTTGGTTCCCGATTCCTCGGTGTGCTGCGGCTGTGACCGAGGGGCTTCCTGCCTGGATGCTGGAGGAGGCAGAGGAGGAGGCTCCACTGAGCATGTGCATCCTCCACTCACCTCCCTCAGTGGTCTCACAGGCTGTGGTGGTGTCTGGTACGAGGGGTGCTGCTCTTGCATGCAGAGACTTATTTAGGAAGGAGAAACCCCATCCTCCGTGGGGCTCCACGGCCGAGGTCTCCGTTCTGTGCTGTGCCCCACCTCACCATCTTGTTCCCTAGTGTCATAGCCACCTCTGCAGTGTTGCTGCCTGGGCAGGGAGGATCCAGTTAGCGAGGAATCTCTCGCCTTAGTTGTGCCAACGAAGCTGTGAAATCCGTGTTGGTACCCGTGTTTTTCCCGGTGGAATCTGCGGGATGCACAGCTCCTTGTTTCCGGCTGGCTTCGGTGACTCTCTGCACACGTAACCCGTCGAAGCTGACTGTAGCTCTGTAAATATGGTTCTTGTTGTGACCAGCTGCTTCCCTGGTGCTGGTGTTTGCTCAACCCCTGCTGCCATCCCCAGCGTGGGCAGCAGCTGCCCAGGCTGCCGCAGCCTCGGGCCCTGCAACTGGAGCAGGAGAGGGCTGGAGTCTGACGCACACTACGAGCCCTACATGGAATGAAGGACCTCTCTGCTGCAGGAGGACAGATCTGCTGGGCCCAGGGCATGTAGAAATGTATCTGCATGATGGAGAATTACGTATGCAAAGCACTTCAAATCATGGGTACTGTATGGGGGCCTGGGGCAGGGCTGCCCACCTCAGCCAGCTGCTGCAGGCAGGGGTTGTGTCCGAGTTTAGAGGGCCTGAGGGCAGCCCAGGTGGGCCTGGAAAAGCTTTAAAAGCTGAGCTGAGAGTTGAGGCTGTGGTGGCATTTGCTTCCCTGGGTTGTCCTGGCTGCCTGGCTTGAAGAAAGCATTGATTTGTTGGAGAGGCTCATTCCCTTAGGAGCCTTGTCCTCGGGATGTCGTGGGCTTTGCCGTTTCTGTTTCACGTTGCAGCTCAGGCTCTGCTGGATCTGTGAGGTGCTGTGTGCTCATGCTCTGCCTTCATCCTGTCCTCAACATGCCACCTGTGTTGGGGACCATGCTGTCCCTCCTTCTTCGCCAGCAATGCTGCTTGCCTTGCTCTGGGCTGGTCCCCAAATCCTTTTGGATCTGGGATTGCTGGAACAAATGTCCCATTCCTGTTGCTTGTAGCAGCTCTCCTATGCTTGACTTTACAGGCCCTGTTCCCTGCTCTCCATGCCCTCTCCAGGCCCTGACTTTTGGGTCTGGTTTGTCAGTGTTTGGTGCTTGGGTGCCAAAGTGATGTGGACAGGCCAAGCACTGGGTCAGGGCAGCTGCAGGGCACACAGCCCAGGAGAGGCTGTGGTTGGCTCTGGGGAGAAGCTTTGAGAAAAGCTGCCAGGGATAATTAAGGGAATAGTTTGGGCTCAGGCACGTGAGAAATGAGAGCACGTGGGAATGGGGCAGGAAGGCCTGGTCCTCATAGCCCTTTGCAGAGGCCTCCTGAGAGCTGTGGAGCAGCCAGGGGGGCTGCACCAACACTCCAAATCTTTGTTAGTCTCCCACACTAGGCATGTTTTCAGCCTTGGGACTCTGCTGGGCCTGTGTTTGTCCCTGCACTTCCAGCATGTCCCTGCACTGTGGGGCAGCTGCAGGCAGATGGGATCCTCCAGCTGCTCTCCCAACTGGGTTCACATCCCCCCACCACCCCCCAGTGTGAACTCAGGGACAGTCCTGTCAGGGTTTTTCTTCTGGCTCATGCCAGGACTTGCTGAGCATTTGGGAGAGTCTCAGCTTCAAGCTGTCACCTGTCAACACTTCACTCGGTGCTCGCCTGGCTCTGCTGCCTGGGGAAATCCCAACTTCTCCTGATGGTGTTTTTTTTATCCTTTTGGCTGAATTTTTGCTCTTCTCCCCACTGATGTCCCTTCCTGCTGCCCAGCCACAGCCTCTTCCTCCCCAGGAGCATGGGAAGGTCACACTCACCCCTCTGCACCTTCCAGTACTGCCATTCCTGCCCGCTGACACCACGACAGGGCTCCGCTCACATCTCCCGCGTACGACGAGGAGGAAGATGCCCTTCCCCAGGGCTGCCTTTCCCTGAAGGTGCTTCACTTGGCTCCCTGAAATGCAGCTTTTCCCCTCTCTCCTGGGGGAATGGAAGCCCAGCCCTGAGCTCCTGCAGCACCACTCCCCAAGCATAAGCTCGTTGTGATTTGTCCTTTTGCTGCTTTCGCTCGTGCTGAACCCGGTCGCGCTGTGTTTCGAGGCACTGGGCTGTGCTTTGCTGCTTGTGACCCCCATGTCCCCCAGCCGAGCCACACACCCCATCCCATGGGTGCAGTGGGGCTGTTCCTGCCCTTCAGGGCACAGCTTGGGGTTTGTCCCTCTGTCTCCCTGCTCAGGGGGCTCCACACTCCCCTAGGTAACCCCCAAGGGCTCTGGTGCCAGCGAGGGCTTCGTGCTCGGAGAGGACGTGGTGGCTGCGTGAGGTTTTAGTTTCTAGGTATATGCAATAATGAATAACCTGATCCTCCCCCTCCCCGAGCTGTCCGTTACCAGCAGTAGTGCTCTCTGCTCTTTCTGTTGATGTTTACTAATGTAAACCCAGTATTTGTTACTGTAAGAGGATTTTTTTTTTGTACGGTACTTCGAAAAAACCCACAAAAACAACCAAAAAAAAAAAAAAAGGAAAGAAATAAAAAGGAAAGAAAGTAATGAACTGGCTGTGGGATTGGTGTGGGAGGGTGTTCAGTGGGGGTAGGAAGGTGACAGGGCTGGGCTCCAGTTCCTGGGCTGGGTGTAGGATGTGACCCATTGTCCTCTCAGAGAATCATAGAATCAACCTGTTGGAAGAGACTTCAAAGATCATCAAGTCCAACCTTACCATCATTACTAGCCCATGCCACTAAGTGCCACATCCAGTCTCATCTCAAAAACCTCCAGGGATGGGGAATCCACCACCTCCCTGGGCAGCACATTCCAATGTCTGATCACTCTCTCTGTAAAAAATCTCTTCC
>NW_008686868.1:0-1282 GCF_000695815.1 Acanthisitta chloris | reverse complement strand
AACCTAACCCTCCCCTGGCAGAGCTTGAGTCTGTGCCCTCTTGTCCTGCTGCTGGTTGCCTGGGAGAAGAGACCAACCCTCACCTGGCTCCAACCTCCTGGCAGGGAGTTCTCGTGCTGGGCTGGGCAGTGCCAGGGCTCAGCATTGGGTTTGCAGGGCTGGGGCTTTTTTTTTTTCCCTGTGTGTGTGTCTGTGTCTCTGTGTGTGTCTGTCTGTCTGTGGCTGTCTGTGTGTCTCTGTGTGTGTCTGTCTCTCTGTCTCTGTGTGTGTGTCTGTGTGTCTGTCCGTGTCTGTCTCTCTGTCTCTCTGTTTCTCTGTGTGTGTCTGTCTGTCTGTCCGTGTCTGTCTCTGTGTCTCTGTCTCTGTCTGTGTGTCTCTGTATGTGTGTATCTGTCTGTGTGTCTGTGTGTCTGTCTGTCTCTCTGTCTCTGTGTGTTTCTGTCTGTCTGTCTTGTGTCTCTGTGTGTGTCTGTCTGTCTGCATCTGTCTGTGTGTCTCTGTGTCTATCTGTCTGTCCATGTCTGTCTCTGTGTCTCTCTGTCTCTGTATGTGTGTCTCTGTATGTGTGTATCTGTCTGTGTGTCTGTGTGTCTGTCTGTCTCTCTGTCTCTGTGTGTTTCTGTCTGTCTGTCTTGTGTCTGTGTGTGTCTGTCTGTCTGTCTCTGTGTCTCTCTGTCACTGTATGTGTGTGTTTGTCTGTGTCTGTCTTTGTGTCTCTGTGTGTGTCTGTCTGTCTGTCCATGTCTGTCTGTCTGTCTCTGTGTCTCTCTGTCTCTGTATGTGTGTGTCTGTCTGTCTGTGTCTGTCTCTGTGTCTCTCTGTCTCTGTATGTGTGTGTCTGTCTGTCTCTCTGCCTGTGCCAGCCCCGTGCTCACCGGCCGGGCTGGGAGAATGAGAACCAGCCCAAAAACAGCAGCTACAAACAGCAAAGGGAAACACGAGGCCCCTCCAAATTCTGCCCCAGCACTGAGCTCAGGGGGTGTTTGGGCACGGTCCCAGCCCACCCCGAGCTGCTCCAGCAGCAGCACCCAGGGTGGGTGGCAGCGAGCCGGGCTGGTCCCTCTTGGGAAAGATGTGCGCGTTGGGTTTCTGTGCCAGACCCGCTGCAAACCCGAGAAACAGCCACTGCCTGGCAGGGGGTGACCCCGAGGCTCGGGGCTGGCACCTCCAGGACGGGGCGACTGAGCCTGGAGCTGCGGGGCAAGTGCAGGGGGCAAAGGGGCGAGCGCTGGAGGACACTGGGGCGAGTGCAGGAGGGGAAAGGGGCGAGCACAGGAGGGGA
>NW_008686867.1:0-895 GCF_000695815.1 Acanthisitta chloris | reverse complement strand
AAAACCGGAAATAGCATCAAAACAAAAGACAAACAGGAAATTCCATCAGGGAAACAGAGAAAGACAAACAGGAAATGGAATCGGAGCCATATTGGGGGCGTGGCCAGAGAGGCCATAGGAGCGGATGGAGAGGGCGTGGCCAGCGCCATATTGGAAAATCCCGGAAATGGCGTCAGAATAAAACCGGAAATAGCATCAAAACAAAAGACAAACAGGAAATTCCATCAGGGAAACAGAGAAAGACAAACAGGAAATTCCATCAGGGAAACAGAGAAAGACAAACAGGAAATTCCATCAGGGAAACAGAGAAAGACAAACAGGAAATTCCATCAGGGAAACAGAGAAAGACAAACAGGAAATGGAATCGGAGCCATATTGGGGGCGTGGCCAGAGAGGCCATAGGAGCGGATGGAGAGGGCGTGGCCAGCGCCATATTGGAAAATCCCGGAAATGGCGTCAGAATAAAACCGGAAATAGCGGCAAAACAAAAGAAAAACAGGAAGTGAATCAGAATCATCTTAGGCAATTAGGAAAAAACCGGAAATGGCGTCAGAATAAAACAGGAAATGGCATCAAAACAAAAGAAAACCAGGAAGTGGAATCTGAGCCATATTGGGGGCGTGGCCAGAGAGGCCATAGGAGCGGATGGAGAGGGCGTGGCCAGCGCCATATTGGAAAAACACCGGAAATGACATCACGAAAAAAAAACAGGAAATGAAATCAAAACAATAGAAGATAAACAGGAAGTGACACCAGAGCCAAGTTAAGGCATTGGGGGCGTGGCCGGAGCGACCATAGGGTAAATGGAAGGGGCGTGGCCACCGACATATTGGAAAATACCGGAAGTGACGTCATAGTAAACAGGAAATGGCATCAGAACAAAACAGGAAATGGA
>NW_008686866.1:0-329 GCF_000695815.1 Acanthisitta chloris | reverse complement strand
TATAATTTCCGTATATATATATTTAGAATATGTGCGTGAGTGAAGAAATATTAGATATATAATATATAGTATATGAATATGCGTTTAGAAGAATAATATATACCGCTTCCAAACAAAAAAAAAAATGGATCGGAGTTTTCCACTCTACTATGTAATGGCTCAAACGATGAAAAATCAACGTGACTGCTCAGAGAGGACATAAATCACTCTGAGAGTAATCTGAATTTCTCTTTCTCCCCCTAGCTGAAGCCTTGAGGGTCATCATTTTTCTGCGCCACTTGACCAAAGATACAATGTTTTGATTAGGTCGTAAATCAAAATCTTGGGTC
>NW_008686865.1:3347-8079 GCF_000695815.1 Acanthisitta chloris | reverse complement strand
TCACCACCCTCACAGGGGAAAATTTCTGCCTAATATCTCATCTCAATCTTTCCCCATTTCTCCTTGTCCTGTCACTCCAGTTCCTAACACAGAGCCCTGACATTCAGTCACTTTGAGCTTTGCTGATGGAAAGATCCATAAAACCCAAGTCTCCTCACAAATTTTGCTCTCAAATGCCTTTATTAATCCACGTTTAATTGGCCTTTCTGCTGGCACAAGTCAGGGCTATCAGTTTGCTGCTCAAGTGACCCAGTGAGCTTAGGGTGGGGGGGGAGATGCTCACCAAACTTGTCCCCAAACCTCAGGCATATCCAGTCAGAATTCCAGAGCCTGTTGCCTGGCAACCTGGATGGCAGGCACAGGACAGTGGGGACAATCCTTGCCATCTGGACTCTTCTGTGCAATCCACAGAGACACTGGATCACGTGTGGCACATCATCTGCTGCTGCCGTTTCCATAGAGACCCGGAGGAATCTGCACTCCCATCACACCAAAGCACCTCAAAGGCTCCTTCCACTCATTGATTCCACTCGGTTTTGTGCTCCAGACTGGAGAGGGTGAGGCTGCAGAGCTGTGCTGTACTGAGGTCACCTCAGGGGTGGGTTTTAGCCCTTTCCTAACCAGCCTGGGGAGGTTGGGCAGGGGAAGAACAACCCTGGGGCTGAAGTTAATGGTGGCTAAGCCACATCTGAGCTTTTGCAGTGCACAGCCTCTCACCCACAGCTCTTGAGAAGGAATCTAGGCTTATTCCAAGGGCACACCCTAATGGGCACACCAGCCCTGCCCTGTTTTCAGGTGCTCTGCACAGCTGTGCCCTGTTTCCAGGTGCCCTGCACACCCCTGCCCTGTTTCCTGATGCCCTGCAGAGCTCTGTCCTGTTTCAGGTGCCCTGCACATCCCTGCCCTGTTTCCAGGTGCCCTGCACATCCCTGCCCTGTTCCCTGGGGCTGGGATGGATCAAGATCCCTCTTTTACCCCTTTTCTCCCCTCCCCTAGAAGAACACAGGCAGTACTCCTGGCTGCAGGGGCAGACTGAGGGCACCAGGCCACACGTGTGGCAGGGAAGGAGGTGCCAGGGACTCACCGGGTCACTCTCACTGGTGTGGAAAACAGTTCGAGGCCTCTCTGCCGTGGCTGGGACATCCTGGCTGGCCACGGAGCTCAGGCAGTCCCTGGCTGCTGTGTGGAAGGCAAATCCATGCTCCAGCTAGGGAAAGGAGAAGGCAAACACACAATAAAGTTCTCAGCAACCAAAGAGTAGAAATCTCTCTCTCCAGCCCATCCTTTCCAGCATCACCTCTCCCTTAGCTCTTCTTTCTTTGCTCACCTAGGGCTTGACACAACTTCCCCTTCCCCATTCACCTCCTTCCTCCTCTAGAAAAGGCAAAAAAACCCTCTAAAAATAAGTCTGAGTGCCCTTTGGCATCACCTCATCCCCCACCTCCTGCCCTCTCCATCTCCCACTGGAGCAGGATCCTCATGGAATAGTTTGGGTTGGAAAGGACCTTTCAAAGTCATCAGCAGAGACATCTTCAGCTAGATCAGGTTGCTCAGAGCCTCCTCCAATTCTCACCTGGGATGTTCCCAGCGATTGATGCTCAGCACAGCCCTAACACCTCCTCACTCAGGCACTGGAATATTGCCCAGGAAGGTGGTGGAATCACCATCCGTGGAGGTGTTTGAGAGGTGTCTGGACCTGGCACTGGCTGATGTGGTTTAGGGGTTGCAATAGTAGTGCTTGTGGAGGGTTGGACTTGATGATCTTTGAGGTCTCTTCCAACCTTGATGATTCTGTGATTACTGGATGAAAACCCAGGGAGATTGTTCTGCACAATCCAGAACGAAACTCTGATTGTAATCAGGATCAAAACTCACCAGGAGCATGTAAATTCATCAGGAAAACCCACGTGGGGTAGAGTCAGAGCTCACATTTACACACCTACACCAAAACCCCTTCCATTCAATCCCCTTCCCACCTGAAGTCATCTCAGGGAGCCAAGTCCTCCACCTGAGTCCTCCCTGCAAGATTCCTTACGGTCTGAAAAGTGCCCCCCAATCATTCCTGCCTCCAGTGCTGAATGGCACTTAGCACCTGAAAAATTCAGGCTGTCTAGCAATCCATAATCACCTCAATTACTGCGGGATTAGTGCCGTTCTGCCACTATTTGATACCTCTAATTCCACTCCCTGTGCTGATCTCTCCCTGCAGCCAAGCTCTGGCGTTAGGAACAGCCAAGCTGAGAGGGCTGAAACAGCCAGCTAAGCTGATTAATTCTTCCCCCCCAGACAGGCTGCTGAAGCCTGGCTGGAAAGCCCAGCCAAAACAGGCAAGAAAGTGAGCAGTGACAGGACAAGCATTTTCTTATGCTGGGGGGGAAGCAAACCCAAGTGTTTGTCAGGGATTTCAAAGAGCATCCTCCAAACAGGCTCTGAGGAGCTCTGAGCTTCTCACAGCACTGACAAGGGACAGTTGCTGAAAACAGAGCCAGCAGTGTCCTAGTTTGTCTGTCTGCACAGATGAGAGCAGCAGAAAGCCAAATGCAGGGCCAGGGACAGCTGGCTCAGCTCTCCAGGCCATGACACAGCTCTGCTGCCCTCGAGTGCTCCTCAGGGGATCACTGGGAAGCCTCAAGGTTCTCAGGAGCAAGAGGCATTACCCCACATTCCATGTTCAGTGCACCCAATCAGTATTTCAGTACTTGTTCTCCTGGTAGGGAAGTGATTAAACCAGTTTGGATCCAATACCAGATGCCTCTGTAAGCAACTGGGGCAGTGTAAATGGGGAGATCTCCAAACAGTTCCCACATTGTCCTTTTGCTCCTCAAAGCCAAATGGTCACTCAGGATGGTTTATCTGGCTATGTTTAGTTTAAAGGATACAGAAGGGACCAGGCTGGATGGAGCTCTGAGCCACCAGTTCTGCTCAAAGGGGAAATTTAGGTCAGATTTTGGGAAGGAATTCCTCCCTGGGAGAGTGGTTAGACACTGGCACAGGCTCCATCCCTGGGAGTGTTCCAGGCCAGGCTGGATGGGGCTTGGAGCAGCCTGGGCTGGTGGGAGGTGTCCCTGCTCAGGGCAGGAACTGGACTGGATGAGCTTTAAGGTCCCTCCAACCCAAACCATTCCATGACTCTGATCCCACATTCCCTTCTTCTCAGGTCTTGGGGGAAGGTTGGATGGGGCTTGGAGCAACCTGGGCTGGCAAAAGGTGCCCCTGCTCATGGCAGGGGGTGGAACACGATGAGCTTTAAAGTCCTTCCAACCCAAACCATTCCATGACTCTGATCCCACATTCCCTCCTTCTCAAGCCTCAGGTGAAGCTCTGAGCTGTGCTCACCTGGAAGACAAGCTCCCTGTTTTCCAGACAGCTTTTCCCAGGAGTACCACATACCAAATCCCTGTCCCTGACCTGGGCAAAGATGAAGGATGATGAACCAAGAATGAACTCCTTGCTCTGAGTGTTCAGTTTCTCAGTGTCTCTACCCACAGCCTTTAGCTGAGTGACAGTTCCTCAAACCATGGCCCATCCTGGATCAGGGCCTGGAATATCTGTGGGACACAATTAGCTCCTGATGAGCTCTCTGCAGGGAGTGGAATTCAGGGTGCAAGGGAGAAGAACTTTATCTTGAGGTCCATTCTCTGACTGCAGCCAAACACACTGAATTTCTATCCCACCTCTAAATGATTCCTTTCTCCTGGAAGGACACTGGGTTAGGCTATCCCTTAGATCTTTCCCAAATCCCTGTGCAGCCTCGTGGTGCTTTGGAACTTTCCCTGTGTGGGCTGTGGCTGTAGAAGCAGCTTCCAAGTACCTGGAGAGAGGAAATCCTAACTCTCTCAAGTGCTGTGAAGTCACCACAAGCTCCTGGAGCAGTGAGGAGGTCCCCACTCAGTTCTCCCAAGTGTCAGAGATGCTTCAGCAAATCCTGTGCTCCCATTGCCAAAATCCAGGCAGGAATCTATCCATACTTTAACTGGCTATAAGAGTAACCCAAAACATCCTTGCAATGCATTTTCCATCCTGGTTTCAGGGCAGCAATGTGCCCCTTGGTCCCTCCTGCTGCAGACAGTGGCTCTTCCCTCCTCCCTGAGCTTTGGAATGCCACCAACATCCCTACACCTTCCTGGCTCTCTGCTGCAGCAAATCCCAAGCTGCACAGCAGAGCCTCAGGTTGTCACATCATCCCTTGATGCTGTTTATCCTGGGAGTGCAGAGTGGATTTCAGAGAGAGTTTCCATCTGCCAAAGGACATAAGTCTCCTGCCTGTGATCCCTGAAATGGCAGCAAACCATCACGTGGTGCTGGGATTAATCACCCAGTCGTGAGCCATGAGGTGGAGCTGTTCCTGCATATTCCAGGGAAGCTCAGGCTCTGGGGAGAAAAAAAACAAAAAAAAAAAGGGGCTGGCTGCTCCCTGCAGGCTGCCGGGACAAGCACAGCACTGCACATCTGCACAGCACCGGGCTCGGGGGGAACAGCGTGGAAAAGCAACAGCAAACAAACCAGCTGGAATTGTTTCCCTTTAGGAAGCCATTCCAGACATCAGCAGTGACTCTTCAGGCTCGCCAGGCTATGAGGAAGCTCTTCTGGTAACACAGTGCTGCTGGTCATGGTGGCAGAGGTGATAGCACCGAGGCAGTTTGGGGCTCAAAATAAAGCAAAACAAGACAAGGCTGTTCTTTTCCCAGAGGGTGGTTGGGCACTGGAACAGATTTGGATGGATAGTAGGGAA
>NW_008686865.1:0-2810 GCF_000695815.1 Acanthisitta chloris | reverse complement strand
AGGTTGGATATCAGGACAAGGTTCTTCCCCCAGAGGTGTTTAGGCACTGGAACAAGGTTAGGTTGGATATCAGGACAAGGTTCTTCCCCCAGAGGTGTTTGGGCACTGGAACAGCTCTCCAGGGCAGTGCTCACAGCCCCAAATCTGACACTGCTCAGGGAGTGTTTGGCCTACACTCTCAGGCACAGGGTGAGATTTTGGGGCTGTGCAGGGTGAGGATTTGACTCAGTGATCCTTGTTGGTCCCTTCCAACTCAGACATTCCATGCTATCCTACGATTTTTTGGCAAAATGCTCATCCCAGCAGCAGCAAAGCTCTGTGTGAGGCTGGTGGGTTCTTCCTCCCAGCCCTGCAGAGCAAGGACAACCCCTGTTTGCTGAGAAGCTCTTGCATGGAAGGTGCAGGATCTCATCCCTCCTGACCACTGCAGAATGACAGACTTCAATCTGCCAACAAATGCCTCACTCAGGCCACCCATCTAGGCTGGTCTGGATGTTTTCTCTCTCTCCTCAGTGCAACAGACCCCCAGGAGTTGACTCTTCCCTCAGCCCAGACTGGGAGTTTACAGGAGACACTAAGGTTTGAGAATCTCACTTTTCACAGCTGTAAATTGCCACCCCAGCTCAGAGGACAGATGAGATACTCAAAGCAGCATCAGGTTCTGCCAGGACTTACCCTCAAAGAACGACAGGTGAGTCCCTTCAGACTCCTCAGCATTGCTCTGCAGAGACAGGAATGGAGATTTTAGGGGGTTTCTTATGTTTCATGAATCTGTTGCTGCCCAAAGAGCTTCATGTCAGGGCACACAGGTAACTCAGGCCAAGTGTCAGATGCTCTGCAGCAACACCTTAACCACTGGTGATCTACAAATCAACCCTTTCCTCTGCAAATCAAAGTCTTTCAGTCACCTAGAGAGAGTCTTTGATTGAGGGAGGGCCTGGCTGGGGAAGGAATTCTGGCAGCAGCTGGGATTATTGGGAAGAAACCTGGACAATGAAGGTGTTTCCAGCTTCATCCTAATCATAGATTAGTGTTGTATTGCCCAGCTACACTTGATTACAGCAGGAGGGAAAAAAACCCAAAACAAAACAAAACACTGGAGCAATTGTGATGTAAAATGAAAGGCAAAAGGGTAAGGAAAGTGGTTTAATCTCTCACCTCTGTTGCCATTCAAGGTTTTCTTCAGGCCACTTCCCAAGGGAAAAATAATGGGAGTGTCTAACAAGGATGCTCTAAGAGTTCTTAGGTGCAATAAGGTACATTCAATGGGAGATAATTACCTTAATTCCTCAGGAGCAGCTGTCAGGGGAGTTGGTGGCTGAGCAAGGCAAAGCTGATTTACCTGCACAGAACAGCATTGACACCTGTTACTGCACAGCATGGGAAAACAACCCCCCAGGGGAGGAAGTCAGTGCTGTAAAGGTGTTATTTTTTTATCCATTCACCCAAAATAAACACAGGAAAAACAACTCCCAGTTTTCTTGTGTTAGGAGTAAGTGAAGCTCCCAACCTGTGGAGGCTTTTGGGGGGATGTTTTACATGTTTTGGTGGCATGTGCAGCACAGCAGGAAGGAGAAATCCTGTTCCATGTGAGAACATATCCCAGTTGGCCCAGATCAGTTCTAACACTGAAGAAATTAGGGATGGGAAAGTTCCTTTCTCAAATACAATGAGGAAAATTTAGAAGCCATAAAAATAGTCATAACCCCCTGAATGTTTCTGTTTATTTGGGGCTCCCTAACAGAATTTTTAAGGACTAAGGCAGCTCTGAGGGTTGTTCTGGGGTTTGTCTGTCCCTGGGAGAGGACAGGAAAAGCACAGACACTTCCCTGAGTGCACCTGGATCAGGTTGAAAACTGCCCCAGGACACTATAGACACAATTCCCACCTCCTTTGCTGTAAAAATGATATCAAGAGCCCAAAAAAGTGTGTGTGCAGCCATCAGTCACTATCATCACAGAACATCCCTGGGGCATCCACAGCCTCTCCCTGGGGCATCCTCAGCCTCTCCCTGGGGCATCCTCAGCCTCTCCCTGGGGCATCCTCAGCCTCTCCCTGGGGCATCCTCAGCCTCTCCCTGGGGCATCCTCAGCCTCTCCCTGGGGCAACCTGTGTCTCCCCACCCTCAGAGGGAAAAACTTCTTCCTAATATCTTACCAAAATTTCCCCTTTCCATTTAGCCCCATTACTCACTGTCCTGTTCCTGCAGCTCCTAGCAAAGCAAGGTGCCCCCAAGGCATGAGCTCTCCATGCTGGAGGAGAACAGTCCCTGGTGCTGCCAATGTGCACGAACTGCCAAGCCCTGCCCAGGCCTGGGGCCACCTCCGGGGCCACCCCCTGTGCCTCACCTGTTCCCTGAGCTCCCCTTACCCTTTCCCAGTCACACACACTCTGAGGCCGCAGAGCCGTGTCAGAGTGGGGCTGGAGGGACCTGAGAGAACCTGTCCATGACCCCGAGGGGCACAGGATAAAGGAACAATCCAAACAACTACAAACCTGTGAGGGTGATGAAGCACTGGCACAGGGTGCCCAGAGCAGCTGTGGCTGCTCCATCCCCGGGAGTGTTCCAGGCCAGGCTGGATGGGGCTCGGAGCCACCGGCGCTGCTGGAACACGTCCCTGCCCATGGGACTGGATGATCTTTAAGGTCCTTCCAACCTCAACCATTCCATAATTCATTCATCCGAGCCAAGCTGAATAAACCCTTGAGCAACCCGCTCTGATGGGAGCTGTCCCTGCCTAGGGCAGGAGGGATGAACTAGATGCTCTTAAGTTCCATCCCAAACCGGGAACAGTCTATGCTCACGGCGG
>NW_008686864.1:35355-45177 GCF_000695815.1 Acanthisitta chloris | reverse complement strand
ACTCCCCGCGCCCTGCCCCGGCCCGGGCGGCGTGAGAATGACTCCGCGGCTTAATGGTGCCGGCGCTCTCCCCCGGCGCTCAATTAGTACTTAATGTTTAATGAATGCACAACTAGTCCTCTTCTAATTAACGCTTAATTACTTAGATGAAGTGGAACAGCTTCAACAGGAAGGACCACGCAAGTCTCACTTCGGTGCTTCTAAGAGCCCAGCGCGGAGGTGGGGGAGACATCAGGTCAAGCCGCCCGCGGCTGCCCGGGGAGCTCGGGCTGCGGTGTGTGGCCCTCTGGCTACTGAAGAAAATAAGGAACTTTTTTTAAATGCGGTCACTTCCTCCTCCAGCTGAAAAAAGTGTCAATGTAGTTATTTTTGCTTCATCCACAGACTAACGTTTGGCCTCTGTTCTAAACCTTCCCCAAACATGAGTTGTGAAACGTGGTCTCAGCTAGGGAGAGCCCTACAGAGCCTATTTAACGCCTCTGAATGTGCAGCAGCACGGCTTGTCCAAGCATGTGAAAAATACTAAAACCCGTGACAAACATGGAAAACCTAAACTGGGGAATAGGTAGAGGTGGCTTATCATACTGCAACCAAATAAATCCCTGGGAACCTTTGTCTTTGCCTACCTTTCTCAACCACTGTTACTCATTAAGCTGATAAGCAGCTGTAGCACCAAGTCCTGTGTCCTCACACACAGTGATCATCCATCAGTGGCCTTCAAATAGGCAAGTCTGTGATCATGACCTCAAGCTTAAGTTTTTGGGTTGTTGGGGTTTGTTTTTTTTAGAGATAGTGAAATAATCTGCAAATGAGGAAGCTTGATGTCTGTTTTTCCCTCCCTTTGATGACTTCTTTCAGCCAGTAGAACCAAAACAATTAAGTAAAGAGCAACATTGAGGGCTGCATTAAGTTCATATAGCTCAGACAGGTAAAGTGCTTTAACAAAGCAAATTAACAAGTGATAACAAAACCAACTATAAATTTCCCTATCAGATTCAACAATCATGAGTAATGCAGCTCAATTACTATAATTTCTTATTCTATGTATGTATTGACAGTACTAACTAATGCTACAGAAAGGATAAGAATAACGAACACTGCTAGCTAAAAAAAAGCAAAAATGCAAAACTTTCACACTTAATGCAACCCAATAAGGAATGAGTGACACTAATTTCTCTGGAGATTCATAACTACAAGTGTGAGGATGTCTATAGTGTTCATATTAAAACCAGGTGAAAGGCCAAAACTGAGGAAAGTTAACTTCATTATGGATAATTCTGCATATTAATATTTGGATATAAAATAGCTGTCAGTCTCCTAAATTAGTTGGGATTAACATTATCAACCTGACAGTCATTATTACACTTGCAGTCAATTTTTGGGTTTGCAAGATTACACTTGGAAAAAATGAGTTATTTGAACTGAGGATCTGGATTTCTTGCTTCCCAGCCACTGATTTTCATAAAGTCCATGGGAACTTAATTATCTTTGAGACGTCTCCCCCTTTCAAATGTAGTTTAAACTGTCCAACAAGTTCAAAAGGTGTTGGATGGAAGTGAGGAGGGACAGCCAGCCAGTCCAGCCACATAAGCCTTGTTCCCTGAGGAAACAAGGCTAAAGATATTTTCTTGATCTTGAAATAGCTGCCCTATGTAAACTGTTTTGAAGTAATTTCTTCATACAAAGTACCTTAATTATACACAGCTCTTTCAAAACACATAAAAGACCAGGTACTTGCCCTGAAGAGCTTGTATTTTAACTCAGATAAATGTAGGCGAGCCAGTATTGCCAGTGCAAGAGGGCACAGAGACTGAGCTGCTCAAGAGACTCCAAAGGGGGGCCCAGCCCAACAGAGCACTTGACTTCCAGAGCACCACAGAGAAATGTTTGATTTCAGAAGGCAAGAAGTATCCTTGTTCCACAGATCAGGCTTCTTCAATGTGTTTCTGCTCAAGCATTCTTATTCTTGAGACATTAGCTGTTTTGAGAAACCCCTGATCAAAGGCAGTGGCAACTAAAAACACTGGAGGACTTGCCTATCCATTCCTTGGACAGCATGGGGGAAGCCTTTTCAAGCACACTGCATGAATGTCTAAAGCAGTGTCCTAATCTGAAAGCAAAATGCAGCTTTCTTAACCAAGAAATGTAAATCTTGTTTGTATTTATATTCATACCTGTTTATGTTAGCATTAAAATATTTCCTCTGTTTTTGGCTGGGGTTTTTTCTCATTAGCTAATGTAAGTTGCCACAGCCAAACCTCTAATTTAACAATGTAATTAAACATGTGCTTTGCTGGTCTCCACTGGAGAGGGAGCATAAGCTACTGTGATTTGTTGAATCAGAACTTCAGGCTGTGTCTTGAGGGATCAATTGAATGTTATTTTCTTAGCTAAGTTCATCTGAGTCAGCTGAACATAAATGAGAACATTTCTTAGAGCACACATTATAGAAAAAAAGGTATTTTTACTAGTCATTAGCAACTTTGTGGTAACTAATAGGTGGTAATATCTAGTGTGGACAGATCTTTAATTTAAACATTTATTTTCTAATATATGTTCACCTTCAGAGGGGAAAAAAGCAACAAGCCATTTAGTGAAGAGTAAGTTGGAGCTTTATCATTTACTAGGTGGTCATAAATAACTGGATTTCAAGTAAGAAGCTGAAAACCTCTGAGACCTTTCTATCTTCCACAATTCTAATAACATAGGACCCTTACAAGCTCATACTGGAACACCAATAACTTTGAGTATCTTTAAACCACAGTATCATAATTCACAAAGCCATGAGAAACAGAAAGCCTCAGAGTTCTAACAGTCATGTGACACCCCAAAAAGTGCACTAGCCAAAAACATTTAAATAAATAAACTATTACTCTTCAGCCTTTAGCATTCTGCAGAGACTGAGGCTCAAATATCCAACAGGAGCAGTGCCAGGCTTTGTTAGGCTGGAAATTCATCTGGAGCATTGCAGGCTCAATGTGCTGTAAAAATGTTAGTAGAAAAACTGGAAGGAGCAATGTACAAATCAAAGCTAACAGAGAGGAAAGTCTGAGAAGCACAAGACCCACTCGAGTCCCTGTTTCAAGTCCTACAGAGAGAAGATTTCACACTGCTTTCCAACAGGTGAGTGCCATAGCTACTGGCAGAGAGGGAGAGAGAGAGGTGGAGAGAGGGAGCTGCAGATGGAAATAAATATTTGCTGCTTTTGCTTGTGTTCGTTTAAAAGCATGGGAAAGAAAAGTTTATACTTAACAAAACATTTGGCCTGAGTCAATTTTTTTGTTATCCACTGAGGGGCAAAAAGCAGTTATAGTTCAAGTTAATCTAAACGATTTCTAAACTGCACCAGTTCCCTTGCTGTCAGTCAGCTAGGTTTGAATTGTTCCAATTCACTCTAATAACTGTTCCTTGTTTATGCTGACCCTTCACAAAGCCACAAAAGAGGGGATACTGTTCTGAAAAGTATGACTTACTCCCACACTGCCTTCTTCTGAATACCAAGAGTTTGCCATATAGACTTATTTAGCATTTCTTTTCAATATATCATATCCCAGGTTGACAGTGTCCTCTTCAGAGTCAGAGAAAGAAACACTTAAAATTTAACAAGTCCACTCCGGTACGGAATTCACTCCCTGCCTCTTCCAGGTCTTTACTACCCTTATAGAGGACATAAACAGCAGTAACTGGATTTTAAACAATTGCAGCCCTGACTGAGCTCTCTGTGCAGGGTAAGTACTTGTTTAGATTAGGGAACTTACCTGAATAACCAAAGGACTCTAAATGTGAGACTGTTGAGCAGAATGAAGTGAAGCAAACTAAGTTTTCCTAACAGTCATATTTTTCCACATACTATATTTTCTATTAAGTCAGGCTATTTTTGCCTGATACCAATTTATTTCTTTTTTACTGTAAAGCTAAATATTTAGTTCAAATGTATACTGAAAATTGTCCACTGTGCAACAGCAAATAGACCAGTGAGAATACTGAGCCTGCATGTTTAATGAATTTTTGGAAGGGAAATAATCAGTTCAAAAAGTACAGATGTAAGTATAAATCCCGTATTATTTCTTAGGTGATGAACACAGAGACTTAAAAAAGAACAGGAAAACTGAAAGAAGCAAATCAGGCAGAATCAAATGAATGGAAATCTTTTGAAAAAGCTCAGGAAAGACAGAGAAGCATAAATAAAACCTGAACAGATCCTTACATGAGTATTTAGGAAAGGAGGGAGATAATAAGAACAGGCATGTCAGAAAAGGCATGCCTGCTCCCATCTCCTCTTCCCCAGAGCTAGTTATTTCCATATACCCAAACCTTTCCCCCCTCCCCTTCTGTCAACAGGAGCATCTGTCAGTTAAAGAGAGGCTGTATAAAACTAACGGAGAGCAGCTGATTTTATGACTTAAAACAATTAATTGTGTATCAACCTAAAGGTTTATGATGGGGTTTAAAAAAAGCAGAAAAAAGAGAGTGTCGTTTGCCTTACCATGACGATGATAATTCTTTCTGGTGTTTAGAGAAGAATAAACAAACTATGGTGTGTGAGATGCAGTCCTGTCTGTCACTAACCAAACCCTTTTTCTTAGCAATCCTCCCACGCTTTAACCCCTTCTTTCTTCTGGCAGCACTCAGGTAAAAACAAGCAAAAAAAGGAAGTAGTATCTGACTTGAGCCTTTCCAGCTGATAAGTCATTTGGCAGACAAATTATAACTATGAAAGGGGCTCAATTAAAGGATGGGAGAAAGAAATGCAGTAGGGTGGCAGCAAGTCCTCCAGTAAGCACTTCTACAGAAGCACAGAACCTGTTGCAAAGAACTCTGAAGTTAGTGTTGGGCAAACGCCTTACGTGCATTAATTAAGATGCAATACTAGAGCATAGATATGCAACAGTAGGAAAAAATATACCACACACGTTGGTTCTCACAGACCTGGTTGCTGTTCTTTGATTCACATTCAAGATGGCTAAAGAAAAAAAAAATCTCACTTCTGCCTTTATTCAGAAAGAGACTGAATTATATAGGTATCCTTGGTTCTTCACCTTCCTGGGTTCGTATAGTAAGTCAGTATTTTTCTAGCTCATAGTAAAATGATACTAAAAAAGGACCTGAAAAAGCAGGAAAGAACTAGCACCAAAAGGAGGAGCAGGGATTATTCAGCACTGAAGAACTGAGAGAACATTTAAGCTCTCCTGAACTTGGAAGACTTCCAGAAATAAAATTATATGCAAACAAAAAAGCATTAACATAAATTATTGCGCTTGTAACTCTTTGTGTTTCAGCCTAAGAGAAAGTGACGAAGTTTGATATGAGTTAGCCTCACATCTTTGCTCTCAGGATTTTGAGTTTTGCTGCTAGGTCAGAGCTGTATCATTAGATAATCTACTCAGTGTAAAGATCCAGCAAGACCACCTCTTTCAAAGTAGAGTGGAAACAACCATATATTACATATGTTTTGTCCTAAGAGACAGGAACTTGAACGTGCTTTTTCTGTTGAGCAATAGAGGATAAATGGGAAAAGCATTTTGGAGGGAAGAAAGGGGCTCGGAAGTCTTTCAGGTCTTCCTAACTAGAAGCCACAACTAATAAATATAACCTCTTTCCTTTTTTTCAATGCTGAATGTAATTCAGAATGATAAAGAATCTTTTACATAAGTGGGTTAGCTAGGTCTCTTTCTTCTAGGTTTGTATGTCACCTGCTTTGTGAGAGTATAGTGTCCTGTCACTAACTCTAAATGGTGTATATTGGTAAGTAAAGGTCTAACATAAGTTGTCTAATTTAGATCTATAGCTTACCATAACACTTCCCCATTATAAGGGTGTCTGTATGACAGACTAACCTATCAGTCTCTGGAAATCAGCTTTCTTAAGCACCATCAGTCCTGACCTCTTCCTCATGCTTTCACACAAAATTGTTGTTGCCAATAGGAGCTCCAGAGTCTTGAAAGTATACAGCATTTGAAAAAGTCTTGCAGCATTACATTAAATGATTACGGGGCAAAGAGGAAATAATCCTAAGGAGCCACATACATTGTGAGTCTTTGCCAAACACAGAACTGATGTGGCAACTCTGTGCTGGCTAACTGAGCTGGCTTCTCCTAGGCTAGCTAGGGCATCTCTGCATGATGCTGCATGCGGCCTCACCTTGAGTCCTGTGTGCAATTTTGGGTGCCACAACATAAGAAGGATATAAAGCTATTAGAAAGTGTTCAAAGGAGGGCTATGAAGATGCCAAAGGGCCTAGAGGAGAAGCCATACAAGGAGCAGCTGAGGTCACTTGGCTTGTTCAGCCTGGAGGAGAATGAGAGGAGACCTCATAGCAGCCTACAGCTTCCTCACAAGGGGAAGCAGAGAGGCAGGCACTGATCTCTTCTCTCTGGTGACATGACCCAAGGGAACAGCATGAAGCTGTGCCAGGGTAGGTTTAGGTTGAATGTCAGAAAAAGTTTCTTCCCCCACAAGGTGCCTGGTCACTGGAACAGCTCCCCAGGGCAGTGGTCATGGCACCAAAGCTGCCACAGTTCAAGAAGTGTTTGGACAATGCTCTCAGGCACATGGGTATTCTTGGGGCTGTCCTGTGCAGGGCCAGGAGCTGCACTTTGATGACCTGTCCGGGTCCCTTCCAGCTCACGATATTCTAGGATTCCATGTAGCTCAAGAGCAAGGCAGGATTCCTAACACACTCCTGTGCCCAGTCTTTCTTGTTAGCTAGCTCTAAGTGCTCAGCAGATGAAGGATCTAGATTATCTCGCTGTCTGCTTGCACTAGGTAGCAAGCCCAGGTCTTACCTGCCATTTTAATTCAGTCTAAGGAAAATAGGCCTAAGAGTTAGTTTAACAAATTTAAGCCCTGAAGTGTCCTTCAGCAGCTCTAACTCTAGATAACATGTATCCAGAGCAAGTTGTTACATAATTTGAAATTGATAAAGCTGAAGATCTCTTCATTGGGTAATGCATATAGTTTGAAACTATAAATGGGAAACTAAAAGCCTTTGCTAGCAACACAAGGACCTCCCTCAGGTCAGGCACAGCAGCACAGTATGTCAGAGGCATACAGAGCCATCCTTCTGAGTGCTATGGCTGCAGTGAGACTGAAGGGGCAAAAGAATAAAGACAGTAAACAAACTGCAAATTGGACTGTTCATCTGAGCAAAGCCAAATTTCATAAACAACAAAGTGAACTGCATGCTTAACATGCTTGCTTTGGAGAGCAGATGTGATGGTCCTGTAACAGGAAAAAATTACTGTATGTTTGTGACTCTGAAAACCATTTAGTGGGATGGAAAATGGCAATATTTAAGCAAAGTGTATTTAAATATGAAATTAATAGAAACTCTCTTCTCCACGGAAGTTCTCATTAAACAGATAAAAATCATGCAATGTAACTCCTATTACACATTATGCCAGGGTACCATTTGGCACCTTTGAACAAACCTTTCAACTGAACTGTGCCTCAACTCAACCCCCCACAGGTACCCAACATAGCACCTGCTTTGGAAAATTTGGGTTTGATAATCTGTGTGCTTCAAAGAGCCCTTTTATGAAATGTATAAAGTGTTTACAGTCCTCGATAACTTCTTTGATGTACAGATTTTTCATCATGTACAGATGAAGAGTTTTAAGTACAGGGAACTGTTAGTACTAAAACATCTTATCCTGACTTTATAAAAATTGGCTGGACACCTCATTTTTGCATTTGAATTACAATGTTATAACTTAGCATTTGTTCTAAATAAGTGTTCACCTAAGGCTCCCAGAATCCACTGAAATTATTTCTTCTAATAATTACTACAGAGAATTGCCTCAATATTGGTTAGAATACTCAGATTTCCAGGAAATGTCAAGAAATACACAGAATTATTGATTCTCCACTTGAATTTCTAAAGATGTTCATTTGGGCACAGGCTAACATACTCTAGGATTGGCTTTGGTGTCTGTGTCTTAGAACAAGTGACAAAACAAAGGTACTTTTAAAGCCAACTCTTAAAAGCATCATGGTTAACCAAACACAGTTTTAGTTACAACAGTTCTAGTGTTGAGCCCAAACTATTTCAGATCCTTTTAAAATAAATTATGGCAAAAACACTCCATTAGCAACTCTTAGGGTCCCTTTTGCATAAACTTACTGCATTTTTTGTTGGTGCTTTGGAATGTAGGAGAGAGCTGGCTGTTGACCATTAAAACCTGGTAGACAACAAGTGTTTCCTGTGCATAGAAGGCAGGTGTGAGTGTCTTCTCTCCTGTTCCTAATCTACTGCCTCCCTCACACACCTTCTTGGCACCTGGTGGGGATGGATGGGAAGACAGATCTCTCCTGCTCTGTATGGTTTTGCTCTAGCAAACCTACCATTTTTGTCTGCAAATGGCTCCATCTTTTTGCCTCTGCTCCTACTCAGGCTTTCCCAGCCAGCTGTGCAATGAACCTCTTCAGTTTCCCTGCTGTGCATAAGGCTCTGAGCAGCAGCCACCAACAAGCAGGGTGAGCTTCTGTTTCACTTGGTGCTCACTTAGAAAAAAACCTCACAAACTTTCTATACATTTTCCATGTTTGGAAAGTGGGTTTCTTTTCAAGTCCAAGAGTCAGAAATTTATCTGATAAAAACTAAGTCTTACATGCCAAACAAACCACATACCATCAGCATTTCCAGAAGCAAAACAAGCAAAACTCCCCTGGAGAAGAGAAAAGGGGAATATCCAGAATTACCACTGATAAGCCTATTAAAATCACAGGTTTCTCCAAATGGAATACAAAAAGCCTAAACAGATCTTTATGTTCTTTTATCCAAATTCTGGTTGTTGGACATTTATGGTGTAGCTTGTCAGATTTTTCAGACTTTTCAAAAGCTATGCTTTTACATTTTTCCTCCTAGAAAATTATTCTAATTTTTTTCCAGCAAATATGCCCTAGAAACCTAATTAGCAGAATGAAAAGAAAAAAAAAAAGCGAGTGGAATGGTAAAGATAGGAGAGGAAAAGAAGCTTTATTTCTATTTGTGTGTCATAAGGTATGATCCAGGGAAAATTATGATGTCAAGTTCCATTATAAAAAAAGCAATATTTGCAGTACAAAACATTACATTCTATTTAAATCTTTAGATGTTGTTTGCAACTGCAATAAACTAAAACTTTATCTGGTGAAATGTTACCTGCTGTGATTGTGAAAATTATATGAACAATGCTAGTTTGTAGGAATGGAAGATTTCTTTTATAGTCTCTAAATCTAACTCAAACAGTAGTTTAGGCAATTCTTCTTTTAAAGTGCATCATTCTTTGCTTTTGCAGATCTTGACCCATGGCAAATCCAGTGCTTGTTTTAAAGAGGTAAGGGAAGGAGCATCCCAGTCTATTCACTGTAATTTAATTCTTGAGAGAATAAAACCAGAAAGATGAAGTTTTTCATGACTACCCTTTACAAACCCATTATTATACTGCAGCTAAAGCAATAAATTACACATATACGTATACATATACACATTCCTAATTGTCATATGAATTATACAGCTTAAAAAGTGGCAAGAGCCTGGTCAGGAGGAACGAACTATTAGTAAAAGCTTTGTGTTGCAACCTTCTCAGATCTGAGGGTGCTCAGGTGTACTGTACATATGCTGAGCCACCTGGTCACGTAGCATGGCAAAATGGAAATAGGGTCACGCCCAAGGAGAGAGCAGAGCTAGCTGCCAAGGTCCTGAAAACCATTCCAACACATTGCACAAGTGTGGAAGTGGTACAAGAAAAGCATGATGCAAAACAGTCCTGAGCTCTCCGCACAGATCACTGCACAGTAGCCCAGCATGGAGGCCAGAAACAAATCCCTGGTGATTCAAAG
>NW_008686864.1:1049-35339 GCF_000695815.1 Acanthisitta chloris | reverse complement strand
AAGAGAAGGGAGGAGTATGCCCTTTGGGAAGAAGGCAGTAAGTGCCTGGTGTCACCCTATGGAAGAGTTACATACTAGCATAAGCAGCACCTGTGAAATGTTGAAATGCTATGTAGCTAGGTGTTTGGCATGATGATACACAAAGGTGGGGCAGATAAAGGATGGTCACTGATAATATTAGACTGCCTGGTGCACACTCCCATGTCACCATTACCAGAGTCATTATGTACTGTCCCTGCTTGATCAATGACAACAGATGTTAATAATTTGCAACACATGAATGGTTCATTGCCTTCCCTGGGCAACACCACATTACATTTGTGGCTATCCACATTACCTCACTCCTGCAAAGCTCAGTAGTGTGCTGGTCTGATAGACCTTTCATTTTGTCACTGTTGTTTATTCAGCAATCCAGCCCTGAAGATCTCAGCACTATCACATTGCAGGGCCCTTACTCACGTGACTCTAAGCCATCACTAACCCTCTGAAACAGAAACACATTTTTGCCTATTACTCCCTCTAAATTTGTTCACAGTATTACATGGAGCATGCAATAACCGAGAAGAAATTCAATTCCAAATATAGCTCAACACGAAGCCTGTTCATGATGCAACTCCAATGTAAAGCTGAACATAAGTATTTTATAATGCACCTGCATCAAGGTAGATGTGTTGAATGGCGTGGAAGGAGAGCTGTGCAAGTGACATAGGTCTTAAGTTGCCAGCCAAGAGTAAGTACATGTAATCTGTTTGATACAACTTACAGTTTGGGGTTTTTTAAGACTCTATAGGAGTGGAGGAAACCTTCTTGACTCAGTTCATCCACTGCCATCTCGAAAGGGTTAGATTACAGGAAAGATTCCTCTTACACCAATATTCCAGGACCTATGTTCCTTCTACAACAATGATAAGTAACTCTATTCCATCTTCCCTCTTGTCTTTTGCACTTCTTTAAGGCCTATGCTCATTGTCAGCTGTACACCTACAATCAACAACAACTTAAATGCTCTTCTATCAAGCTCACCAAAAAGCAGCAAAATTACAAGAGAAAAAGATGTTTTTAAGGTCTCTCTGAACCAGCCGTAAGAATCTGACATAACCTAGATGTTATTCTTAGGAAATAAGACTTAAGCCACATTGGAAGCAGCAAAAATTAAAACCTTTTTAAGTTAATACTGAAATGAATTTGTGGTTCAAATAGGGATAAGAGGAATAATGAGCTGGGAATATGGAAAAAAAAAAGTGGACTGACAAGGAAATTGCCACGATGCCATCAGTCTAGTCAGCAGGATGGTATTTTATTAAGGAGAGAAGCAATTTTGTTGAGCAATACTCAGAGAGGTTTTGTCATGGATAGCTGAGAACCTCTCTTGTGCTGTAATTAGCCATGAATTTCCAGACTTTTTGGAAGATAAAAGGATGAGCAGGTCTCTACTGAGCTGTGTTACAAAGCCAAACCATAATAATCAGATAGTTCTATAGTGGACCTGATGCCTAAGCTTTTTGGCAGTGGGACTTCTCAGAATTTTGGTCTCTGCCTACACAGTAAGTATGGCACTGTATGTATAAGTCATTGCTTGATTCTTCTGTCTTCACTGTTAGCAAATATGGATGAATTGAGGGCACCTGTCATTTGCTTCTGTTAGAGAATCATAGCTTTGTATCCAGAGCATCTCTGCTGCAGTGCTAAGAATGCTTGCTGTACCTTGGGAGACCTGGGCAGATGATGCTTAATCCAAGGTATGTATCATTATGGATACTCTTATTTGAGGAATTCTTAATTCTGTCATGTGTCTCAGACTGATCGAACATGGTAGAAAGATAATTCTACTACAAATCACTTCTGGGGATGCAATTACCAGAATTGTAGTTCTTTGAACAAAGATATAAAATAAACCTGACTTACAACAGAATCCTAGAAAAGCATAAACCTTTTATCAGGTAACTGAAAGCACTCAAATGACAGGAACAACTTCTGAACACTTCTACTTACATTTTTGGATTAGCTTTCTTTCCTATCTGCTATGAATGTAATCTGTAAATAATTGGTCTTGTTTTGGGGTTTTGGCTTGCTTTGGTGCAATCTTTTTGGTGTCTCCTATCTGGTATCCCTCTTGTCCCTTCTCGAGGCCTTAACAAGGAACAGATGCAGATAAAGCAATGGATGTGTAATTATTGCAGCCCAAAAGAAAAAGGGCTTTATGCAGACAAATTCCTATCACATTTACCTTTATTCTTTTCTTTATAGTGGACATGATCTCTTAGTTCTGTCAGCTTGAGAAACTTCACCAACAGTGACTTATAACTACAGCTGGCTGTCCCAGTGTCCTGATTCAGCATTCCCACAGGTACACCAGAACCCATGCACTATTAAAAGTAAATTGCTAGTATAAGGGCCCTGCTACTTCTGTGTCAATGTTGAGATATATTTATTTAAAAGAGAGTGTCATAAGTTATTAAAACTGAAAGAACTAACAAAAGCATAGTTCAGTTCTCCACTCTTATTTAGTACTGTTCTACAGGAAGAACTTACCTACATGTGGCTTTTTGCTAGCAGCTGGTATTACAGGAAGACTATCAGTACATGCTAGGGTCAGTTTTGTTTTGTTTTGTTCCCAGGACTCTGAGCATCCCTTTCTGTCCAATATACTTATGGTAGTCACCACTACCATTATGTCTCTGTAGACAATGCTCTCAAATTATTCTCTCAATAGAAAGTGCTTTGATAGAAGCAAACATTAAATTACTCCCCCCATACTTTGTGACTTTTGACATTTTACCATGCCATTTCAGTTTACTGGTTTATGACACTACTCACCAAATACTGTGGACAAGTCATTTAAGATACAGTTGCAGGGACTCGAGCACAAGTGCCATGAGGAGAGGCTGAGGGAGCTGGGGATGTTTACCCTGGAGAAGAGGAGGCTCAGGGGAGACCTTATCACCCTCTACAACTCCCTGACAGGAGGTTGGAGTCAGGTGGGGGTTGGTCTCTTCTCCCAGGCAACCAGCAGCAGGACAAGAGGGCACAGACTCAAGCTCTGCCAGGGGAGGGTTAGGTTGGATCTTAGGAAGAGATTTTTTACAGAGAGAGTGATCAGGCATTGGAATGTGCTGCCCAGGGAGGTGGTGGATTCACCATCCCTGGTGGTTTTCAAGTGCTGCCCATGGAGGTGGTGGATTCACCATCCCTGGAGGTTTTCAAGCTGAGACTGGATGTGGCACTTAGTGCCATGGACTAGTAACCATGGTAGGGTTGTACTTGATGATCTTGGAGGTCTTTTCCAACCTGGCTGATTCCATGATTATATGATTCTATGACTCTCAGAGCACAAGTGTTTGTGGGAGACATCACTGTGACTTAAATCATCACCATTTAAATTCTGTCCCAGTTCTGTATTTTCTGGCTTCCACGATGATTTCAGTACTATTTAAATTCTGTTTGTTTCTTAATGGTTGTGGTGTTGTTGTGTTTTTAATTATGAATTGCATATTTATCAAGTAAATCATTCTGAAAGAATACTTACATATAAATCATCTCAAGCTATTGCAAAACAGAATGACTCAGAGCTAAACATCTAAAAAGAATTGAAAAAAGTTTAAAGAACAGAGCAAATTAAATATTTGCTAAGCGTATACATCCACTGTCAACCAAGTAAGAAATGGTGGCATGGTGAGGGCAAAATGAAGCATTCCTTTTCCCTTCCCACATTTCTCCACCCTACTCAACTGGTTTGGTTTGAAAATTTGATTACTTCCCCTCCATGAATTTCAAAGTAAAGACTTCAGTGCTCTTCTCCTATTAACATCACTTTCTTGCCCAAATCACATCATGATCGTAGCCCAAGAATAGGAACAAATTGCACAGAAAGAATAATAGGATAAAAACCAAATTAGATAAACTATTATAATGTGCTCATGTTTTCCTAGATATTTTAAACCTTTATTTGATTTAACCATTTAATTCCCTTAATAAGGAATTCCTGTGCTGGTCAGCACAATAAGAGCCTATTAAAAGCCATACTAGAAGCCATATAGACAATAATTAATGTAGCTGCCCTGAGTGTTGTCCAAGAGCTCTCACATGGTTCCATGCTTCAGCACATCTCATCTTTTTCCATCCTGTTCTCTTCAATTTACACATATACATCAGGACAACAATCCTAATGCCATGGCTTATCAATCCCCCAAAAATCCTTCAGTTCACACATACATTTAAATATATATCCATATCTATTCCTGTACATGTATGTATATATACATATATAAATGTAAATAAAATTACTATCTATATTTTAGCCTACAAAAATCTCTATTGCTGTATTTTTGATTGATTTAAATGAAAGAGATGTATTTACTCAGATTTCCCACACATCAACTCACTAGAGGCACATAATGTGTAGGTGAGTCTCACAGGCTGACCTGGCTATTTAGGGAGGTTAAGAGTTATGCTTTATTTTTGAAACATGAGAGGCTACTCTCTCCTCTGTAGGAATGACAATGGGGAGCAACATGAGTGAAAAGTAGCCCTAACAGAGTGAGCAAAGGATGACTAATCAGACAGGGAGTAAGTGAATGCCAGTTTTTCGTGGGGATTATCAAGGGATTTCCAATCTGTCTAGTAACAATGGGGAATTCCAGGTAGAATGAAAAAAAAAAAAAAAGGAAAGACAGGAAAATGATTCAATCTGTTAAGTCTGGGAGGGAGGTGGAAAGTGTGGCCATTATTCCAGGGAAAAAAGTTTCACTTGGGGGAGGAGGGTGGGTGGAACTAGCACACGGTAGCAGTGAACTGTCTGCACTGATCATGCTCTGTCAGTGAGGTCTACAATTTAACCTGGGTGACCCTTGGTATATTGCCCACATGAGGAGTAACAGTAATGTGACCAACTGAAGAACACAACAGTTATACTGAAGAAGAGGAAAAAAAATCCCAACAGATCAAAGTGCATTATTTTATACAAAAGTTGAGCATACTCTGTCAAGAATCCAGATATCACAGCACTGAGAAGGCTTTTTTCCCCTGTTTTTTTTTGCAAGTAATAGAATAAAACTTTGTCCTGCTGCAACATTTAATTAGCTGGAAAGCTATAACCTATTCCAAACACTTGAGGGAGAACCTCTCTAGATTGCAACAGAAAACAAAACAAACCAAGGAGAAACCCATCCCCTGCCCCACCTAGGCTACTGCCCGGCTATACCTGCTCTTCATCTCAAAAGAAAAAATGTTAAGTTGTCATATAATTTCCTCTCACTTCCCTCCTTCAGTCTTTGCACAAGGCAGGTTTCTGCTCTCCTGAAATTGTGGGGGTTTTTCTCCTGTGAGAAAACCAACACCAGCAAATATTCTCAGCCCTGCATGACTCCCTTCATTGGACTGTAGCTACAAGGGTTTGTTTAGCTTTTTGATTCCAAGCTGGAGAAGGATGCTCTCTCTTCTTTTGGTCTCAGGTTTTGGGAGGATATCAGTTAACCACTGAAAAGCCTTATCTGTTAAAAACTGGGGTGAACCTGAAGGCAACAACTTGTACTCCTCAGGGCAGGTTGCTCTCCCCTATCCACAAACTGCTAATTTTGTTGTGTTACTTTGGAAAATGGCTCATCAGCTTTGTCACTTACTTGGTAGTGAAGTTTATCAAATGACAGTATAAAATGCTTTGTCTCTACTTTTTATACATCACTCTGGGAGATGATTTAGTAACCCCATGGATCCCAAACAGACTTTAGGTTTTGTTATTTCTTGAGAAAATAAACCACTGTAAGGAGAAGCAATATGAGGACGCTGGCTAAATGTCTTACAAACCACTGTAAGGAGAAGCAATATGAGGACGTTGGCTAAATGTCTTACTAATGTATCTCCGAGCAAGGCAGAAATGACATTAAAGAAGCAGATGAGGAATCCTAACATGAAAATACTTTGGACCTGGATGAACTATCATCTTGAAAGATGAGTTAGGAGAGCAGGAGGAATCAGGGATCTGCATATCTGCTGTCTCAGGAATATGGCAAAGGCAGTGATAGAATAAACTCATTTAATCCAGTAATTTGACACAGAATCAAAATGGGCTTCCACAGCCACACCTGGGTGTTAGAAGTACTCCACCCAGTTTCCTTAGATAAATATTCATGCCACAGAACCGAATCTTTGTGTGAAAGGCAATGGCTGTGTTCAGCTAGCAGGTAGGTGTGAGAACTCTTATCTAGATGGAGAATCCTGAGAAACCTTTAGACAGGTACCTGGTTATAAGTCTGAAAATATGACTAATCAACACCTGAATATAAGAGGAGAGACAGCATTAGGGCACATAGATGTGACAGGAAAAAAGCAACATTTAGGCCTAAGTATCTCACATGGAATTTAAAAGTCTAGATTTTTGTGATATATATACATAATGCACAGAAGATGTATAAATACTAAAGCACTAAGAGCTCTCTTTTTGTTAGCTCATTTTGCTATCAGCAGAAGCCAATCTAAATTTGAAATTGTTTTCTGGGGGAATAAATGCTTTTCAGCTTAACTATCATCTTAAAGTCTATTGGTCTTTACCTACATAATTAAGGTAATTTGAGCTTTCTGTATCACAGGTAGGACTCCTTATCCTTTGGTATTGATATTTTGTCACTATTGAGCTGTCTGACTGCAAAACATACATTTATCCATGATTTTGTCCTTGAATTATTGTCTATGCAAAGAGAATGAATGAATCAAACATTCAGGAATTTGTTCCTTCATTCATAGTAGAACACTGGCTACATTGTTTTATTAATTAAAGTCTTAGAGATATAAAAAAGGTCATAAAATTATGGCCACACCTATCTGCTTCATGCGATATAGGCTATATGACAGCTCAATCTTCAGTGTGATCTCACACAGATATTCTGAATGTAAACAGGAATCTAATCAATCTATTTTATCTTCGTTTATAAACAAACTCAAAGACACCAAATACTCCCATTTAGCTTCGCTGAGCAAAACCTGATTGTGCAAATGTAATCAGAGATGCAATGCATTATCTGTGAAAAAGGAATAAGGTGAGTTAAAGAAATCTAGAAGTAGAGTATTTTGTGGATTTGACATCTAGAAATTCAGGAGGCTTTTTACTATTTAAGAATGTGTTATCAAATGTCTATTTGCCAATATACCAAAAGAGGAACTGTTAACCTTCATTTTTGTAAAACGAATGTTTTGCACACTAAATAGTACAGGACTAGAAGAGTCAAGAAAATGAAAGGAGTACTTAAATGTGTATGATTTTTAATTTCTCATAGATCAAGTTACCTCTAGTGATTTAATTAACATATGCTGTTTACATATTTGATAAGAGCACTTTGAAATCTCTTCTTTTGCTGTTACATAGCTGACATTTTCCGTTGTTCAAATCCAAAGCTTACATTAAAGAGAATCATAAATGCCAGACAGCCTTGCAAAGGGAAAAAAAGTGGAAATCTTTGGACAGAACTATAAGTACATCTGAATCAACATCAGAGGTATTTGATGAGAAACCAATATTGTTGCAGAAGGATGTTGCTTTTTTCCTAAGAAAATGGTGTAGTGGGAGGAAGTATTTTTGACTTATAATTTGGAAAACATAACATTTACTCACTGAGCCACACTATCAAGCAAGTGATCTTAAACATCTTTTAATTTCCTGTTGTTTTATCATTGCTATTTATGAAAGTCAAACAAAAAGAAAGAGGAACAAAGTTGCACTCTATATCAAGAACAGTTGCTGTGAAGTACAGGAATAGGTAAGATGAAGATTTGTTAAACAATCCTGGAAGAAGATGAAAGGGGAAAACCAGGGTATGTTAAGATAGAAGTTTATTATACACTAGCTAATTGGGTGGAGAGAAGTCTGTTTTTTGATCAAGCAAGGGAAGAATCCAAAAGGACAGAACCTGACAGCTTAATTACTTCTTGGAATTAAGTTGTTTGGTTTTTTTCTGTTGGAAAATAAATACAAGAAGGAGACAGTCCAACAAGTTCTTGGAATATGCTGGGGATAGCTTTCTCTTCAGAAGGTGAAGAAAATCATTAAGGGAGTGGCTATTTTAGATCTTCTGCTGACTATTAGGCACAGCCTGGCTGAGAGTGGAAGGCAATCTAGGTGAAAGTGAACTCTGTCATTTAATAATCACTACTACAAAAAGAAAAGGGAAAGAAGCAAAGTAAAATTACTTTTTTTTTTTTTTTTAGAAAACAAACCCAAATGTTACAAGTTCCACAGACTGATAAGCAAGGTTTCTTAGGAAGACTGTTTAATTAATAAAAGAATATAGGGGAGCTTGTTTGTTTTAGTCATTGCTGGAGCCAGCTCTTAATTACCCAAGGTAAAGGGAATAATACAAATTAAGCAAAACCAGAAGATAATACAAATTAGGCTGTGTACATTAGTCTGCAAGACTTAGTACACTCACCTTAGAAAGGCTTATGAACAGCTTTCCATAGAGAGAACAGCACCAGAGAGGAGCCTGATGCAAACAGCTTATGTTCTGTCACGCACCGTTTCCTATTGCTCTCCCACAAGAAATGCTGAGGGAAGGGAAGGCTTTGTTAAATCCCAATCCCCATAAACCATCTGTCATCAGCAGGTGACTATGTTGTTACGCACAGTAGCAGATTATCCCAATACAAAAGAAACTCATAGCACCTTCCAGTGTCTGAAAGGCCTACAGGGAAGTTGGAGAGGGACTCTTTGTTAGGAGCTGCAGTGACAGGACAAAGCACAATGGGTACAAATTGAAAGAGGAGAAATTTAGGTTATATATTAGGAAAAAGCTTTTCCCTGTGAGGGTGGTGAGACACTGGCACAGGTTGCCCAGGGAGGTATGGGTGCCTCAACCCTGGCAGTGTTCACAGCCAGGTTGGATGAGCCTTGAGCAACCTGCTCTGGTGGGAGGTGTCCCTGCCCAGGGCAGGAGGTTTGGACTAGATGATCTCTATGGTCCATTTCAACCCCTAAAATTTTATGACTCTATGAAACTGCTGAATTCACACAAACATATTTGTGACCACAGACAATTTCCTCAATTTTTATGCTTTATCTAACAATCAGACCTTTGCATTATACATCAAAGCATACATTGATGTGGCCTGGTCTCATGCACTTTCAGAGGTTTCATTTAAAAGCTTTAAAATGTTCTTAGTACAAATGAATTGTTTCCAGGTTAGAGAAATGGCACCCCAAAAATTTAACTTAGCTGTAAGTATGAATAAATTATTCCAAAAGAAGAACAAAATGCCAACTCAGAGCTCACTAAGTAACAGCTGAATTCAGCCATTCTTCAATTTCCACTGAAAAATATCAAACATCTGCTTGCTTTTCTAGAAGTCCTTACAAGGAGCTAATATGCAAGTCCATCCAAGACAGCAGTAGGGTGAACAGCATTTTCTGTTGGAAAGCTAATTCCCTAGCTTGCTCTACTTGCAATGGAATTGTCATCTCACCACAGTACTGTGCCATTTTGTTGCTTTGTAACTGTGAAGAATTGAGATCTTTTTGTAGGATGTTTCAACAACATCAGTAGAACTAAGAAGCTGAATGAGACCACAAGGGATATTTGAGGTTTATATTATTTGTGCATTCAACTAAAGACACCAATGAGTCTTTTCCAAACACTTCATACAGAAATTGGTAGATGAGATTTGCTGGCTTGAGAAGACTAGACAATAAATTCATTTGTTTTAAAGACAGAATATTTTAAGCCCTCATCAAATATATTCAGATGAATATTAGTTCCACAGCCAAGAAGAAAGCAACTTTTTAAATTACTGGCCTGCTGAGTACTCTTCTTAATGTGGAAAAACAGTATTTCTCTCTCCATGGAAAGATTACAATAAAGACAAGAATGGTGTTGCACAACTTTGTCTGCAATCTGAAATTAAGTTCTCACATTAGAACAGAAGTAATTAGCATTCTCCCTAGCTTGCTTCCATGCAGTAATACTGCTGCCAAGCAAATGAGTAACACTACATGAGCTAAATCAACACTAGAAAACAAACACGTAGCCATTTCTCCTTCTCAGGAAAGAAAACCATAGAAAACAGTATGAGTGAGAAACTGTTAAAAGTGTAGGTGCTGTTCCTTTATTATTTTGGCTAATACATTTTTTATGAACAAAAGGAAAAAGCCATATGGTTTGTGGGAGCATGTGGAAGATCTCCTCAAGCCATTTTCTTTGTTGGCTCTCCATGCCAGCTCTAGTCATTATGTACTTTCCTTATTTCTGTTATGATATTCATTTGAAAAATTTCCAGGGCTTCAAACACAGATCTTTTAAAGGAAGATTACCATTATACCTGGTGTTAAATCCTGTTTTCAGAATAGTCATCTTCATGATATGTATATGTACGTATATAGATTTTTATATAAACACACATATTTAGTTTTCTCTTACCTTTCTAAGTGCTGCTGGTAAGGAGGCAGTAGACATTGATATTGCTGGAAGAACATAGGAGTGTGGGCAGATCACTGATGGTGCTTGGTTTTCTTGAACAGTATAGCGTCTGCCTGATACATCATAGTACCTGGAAGGAGAGTAAACATTGTTCAATTCATACACCCCAGTGAAATAAAGTCTGAGCTGGTAGCTGCTGTATTTCTGACAAAAGACACTAAGATGTTTTCTCCTGCTGTAGTTGCTCCAGGCCTCTGATATGTCTAAAGTTTACTGGTTTTAGCCAAACTACTTGCTCCTCTTAGTAGCCATTAATTTGGCTGCTTTAGCTATTTGAAACTAAGCTGTCAGCTTTTTTCCTGATAATAAACCAACCAAAAACTCAATACAATACTCAGCAGGATAACCACATCAGAGCCACAAGGCAGAAAAATTAGTCCTCTTATCTTCTGTCACTCCACCTCTACAGACACAGCAGATTACAACATTTGGGGTTTCTAGTTCCACATTACACCACACAGTCTGTTCACCTTCCTTCTGGAAGCTTAGTAAAGAATCAGTTGAATTTTCAAAACAGGACATTTCTTGGGAAGATGCTGTCACCAGGAAAGTGTATACAATCTTTGAATCAATATATTTAATTTTTAGCAAGTCAGTTCTAAAGCTCTAATGGACCAAATTTCGCTTATGTTTATTCTGCAGTGTCAATTTTGCAATTTTGAATCCAAAGAACATGAAAAAGTAATTTAGTCTCCTCCTAAGAGAGAAATAAAATAAACTGACCAATTTTTATCATATCTTTCATTTCACTGTCTGAAAAATCAAAATAGCAATAACAGAATTCTCTGAAGATATGGTTTCATTAAAAAGGTTGATAAATATGACATTTTATGTATTAGATCCTTTAGGTGATTCAACAATTAGTTAAAATACTTTGGTTTTTTGCGAAGTATGTATTTTGATATTTTTATTTCAAAATTGGACTGTATTTTTCATAGGGTCATAGGACAATTCAGGTTGGAAGGGACCCCAGGAGGTCTCTGATCCAATGTCCTGCCTGAAGTGGAGTCAGTTATGGAATCACACCAGGTTGTTCAGGGCTTTACCCAGTCAACTCCTGAAAACATGCAAGAACAGAGACACCACAAACTCCCTGGGCAACAGTGGAAATGTCTTCTCTTACATCTAGTCTGAATCCTTCCTTCCTCAACTTTGGCTATTGTCTCTCATCCTCTCACCAATGCACCACTATGAAAAGTTTGGGACTGTCTCCATCACCTCCCAAAGCTGCTTCCTCTCTCAGACTGAACAAGCCCCAATTCTCCACCCTCTCCTCATGGGGCAAGTACAGCCTCACAGACTAACCCATCCCAGTCTGAAATGCTGAGAGATCTTTAGGCAGAAAATATCCGCATGAAATATCTTGCTTTCAGGGGGAAAAAAAGTCTCAAAATATTTTTGTTTTGCTTTGTCCTTAAAATATGCATATTTCTATTTTGGTTGGATCAAAACTGCCTTTTCCCACAGGCTTCTTTTCCAGACTCATCACACTGTCCCAAATCCAGCTCTGTTTGTACAGCCTTAGTTGCAAATTCAGTTTTATAACTGACTTTCATATTGAGTTTTCAAAGAGTACATAAGTAAGCAGAAAGGCCTCAGGCATATTTATAAAGTTGTTTGGTTTATTGCATAATTGTGGTGAAAATGTTTTGACATTTTAACACATATCCCAATAAACATGTGCAATTATTTTGTTTATTTACCTATTTCTAAGGAAGAAACTGCATCACTCTTAATAGCTAGTTACCTTCTTCAGGCCATAGCTGACTTTGAGCTGTCCATCTTGATTTTCATGTTCTGCCTTCACTGATAGAGGTTGTTTTTGGGATGGTTCCACACACATTGCATATGAGAGAATTCTAAAGTCAGATTGAACAGCTGCTCGACTAGTGCAGAAAGACCCTGTGGCACCCTGCCCTGTCTAATGTTGATACTGGAGGCCTCTGTAGCTCAAGGGAGCAACAGTAGACTGAAGACTCATCAGCTCAGTGACAGCAGAGGAGCAAGTGACATGGCGTGGGCAGAAGACTGGCAAGGCACTTGGTTGAAGTCTGAATAAGAAGTCAGTGTAAGGAGGAGGAAAAGAATGACACACCATGGGAAGTGGATGGAAGAGCCATCAAGTGTTGACGTGACACTAACACTCTGCAAAAGGTCACCGTTCACAATGGTGCTGCCGAGCTGGTGCTGAGCGTTTGCACCCCAAGTGCTATATAATGAATGTATATCAGAAAATGACATGCCACCAATCTCAAATGCCAAAATGAGAAAGTTTTGGAAGCAAACACTTCCCAGGTAAGAAGTTATGATGTTTCCCCAGGATCCCTCATGTCCAGCTGCAGAAGGGGGCTGTGCTGGTCCCAGGAGAGCCAGGAATATCCACCTGGGAGGCACCTGCTGGCTCCACTACAGCAACAGAGGCAGGGCCCCTGGGGACACCCTGACACCCCACCCCAGGTACCCACTCCTGATGGCCATCAGTCCCTGAGACACTGTTAGACCTCAGGGCACCGGCAGGTCTAAGGTGCAGTACCCAGGAAGCTTCTGCTTTTGGAATACAGCCAAGCAGCACTGTTTCTTCCAGACACCTTTTCTTAATGGACACAATTTCACATCAAAAGCTGGAGCTGACATGGAAAGTTTCAACCCAAAGATGTGCTGGAAAACAGCCACTCCAGATTTCCAAACAGGTGAGAAAAGACACACTTTGAATTTCTTGGTTTAAGTTCTATCCTCCCAACAATCTGCTGATTGAGCTCACCAGAGCCTCCCAGAAGTTTTACTTTATGGCACTGGGCAGTTTTCCAGGAGGACGCCGTGGTACGCTTCCCGCCTGGAGGCACGGGCACGCACACAAGCTCCCGAGGGCAGACAGTGTGTGAAGGCACAGGGCTGCACATCCTGTGCCCTAACTGCCCAGCTAAATTCTCTCCTTCAAGCCCAAATACAGAGCAGCTCAACTCAGCTCATGGCAGAGAAACTCACCATGGGGCTAGAACAAGTGAGGGGAGAGTCACCATAGAGGAGCTGAGGCACTGTCAACCCACACCCTTGCTTTTCTCACCCAGGCATGTTTCTGTAACCATAGCCACTTGCTCAGAGCCCCGAGGGCCTGGGGGGAGAATGGTGCTTGCAACATGCTGAGCATCTTATGAAACCCTCCCAGATGTTTTGCAAGGCCTGTCAACTGTCAGAGGCGACTGGAGAGGAGTTTTGTCTGTGGACGTAAGAATTTTTAAATCAGGAAAAATGATAGGGTGAATATTTATTATAGAGTACCTGTTTGGCTACTAAATAGTTCAACTGATTGCATCAAAAATCCTCAAAGTATGTTTACCTGGCCTGCAGCAATGTGTGTCTGGCATGTTGTCATTGTTTAACCCCAGTTGACAACTCAGCCTTATGCAGCCCCTCGTTCACTCTCCACCAGTGGGATGGAGGAGAGAATTGGAAGGGTTAAAGTGAGAAAACTCACAGGTTGAGATACACAGTTTAACAGGTAAAGCAAAGCAGAACAAGGAATCCATTCACCACCTCCCATGGGCAGGCAGGTGTTCAGCCATCCCCAGGACAGCAGGGCTCCACCACCTGTAACGGTGACTTGGAAAGACAAATGCCACCACTCCAAACATCCTCCCTTTCTCCTTCTTCCTCAGCTTTATATGCTGAGCCTGATGCCATATGGTATGGAACATTCTTTTGGTCAGCTGAGGTTAGCTGTCCTGGCTGCATCACTTCTCAACTCCTTGTGCACCTCCATCCCCTTTGCTGGTGGGGTGAGGTGAGAGGCAGAAAAGGCCTTGACTCTGTGTAAGCACTGCTCAGCAGTGATGAAAACATCCCTGTGTTATCAACACTGTTTCCAGCACAAATCCAAACCATAGCCCCATACCAACTACCATGAAAAATATTAATTCTATCCTAGCCAAAACCAGCACACATGTTTTCACAGACTCCTCAAGGTTGGAGGAAACCTCTACGATCAAGTTCAACCATAAGCCTGCCACTCTGCAGTAACTCCTAAACCACATCTTCCAGCATCAGATCCAGATATCTCTTAAACACTTTCAGGGATGGTGACTCCACCACCTCCCTGGGCAACCTGTTCCAGTGTCTGAACACCCTAACAGGGAAAGCAGTTTTCCTAACATCTAATCTGAATCTCCCCTGTCTCAGCTCATGGCCATTCCCTCTAGTCCTCTCCCTGCAGCCATGGCAGGAGAGACCAACCACACCTCTCTACAGCCCCCTGACAGGTAGTTGTAGAAAGCCATGAGGTCACCCCTGAGCTGCCTCTTCTTAAGGCTAAACAAACCCAATTTCCTCAGCCCTTCCTCATACAACGTGTTCTGTGCATTTTCTGAGCCTTGTTGTCTTTGGCTGGACTCACTCCAATGCCTCAATGTCCTTTTTAAAGTGAAGGGCCCTAAACTGAACACAGCACTGAGGTGTGACCTCACCAGTGCTGAGTACAGGAGGATGATCACTGCCCTATCCTGCTGGACACACTGTTCTTGATACAGGCCAAGATGCCATTGCCCTTTTTCTACAGCTATTAGTTAAAATAAGAACTAATTTTACAGTGAAGCAAAGGAAGAGCAAGTAGGAGCCCTTGGATATTACCAAGCTTTTGAAGAGAGCATAGGGCACTAAAAAGAGGAAGGAGAAGATCTGTAGGGACATACATCTTCTCTTTACCTGTACAGAGACATTGATTTACAGCAGTTTACTACTGACTGGAAAAGGAAACCATCAGATAGGAATCAAACTGGGGAGTGCTCTCTTTATGCTGCAGACCACACAGAGCACTCCACACCTAAGTCTTTAGAAGGGACACAATGTTATCCTGTTAACTGTCTTAATATATTGACTTAAAATATGACAATTACAAATCATTTTGAAGGGAATTAATCTGCAGACAAAAACATATGGAAACAATAAGATAGGACCAATAAGCAAGCAACTCACGAAGAAGAAGAAAAGAGGCGATTGCCATACATTTTAAACCACCAATGCTTACTAAACTGGCATACTTATTTTTTTACAGCTATAGCTTCCCTCATAATTCATATTTATCCCTGAGATCCATCTCCAGTCTGCTATTTTCCAGAACAGTCTTGAGTCTGTACTCAGTAGAAGGCTCTTGACTATTAATTCCCATTTTTCAATCAACAGAGGATGATATCATTTTTTAGAAAAGAGAGAGCATGTATGAGCAAGAGCAGCTTGATTAAAATGGAATGGCATTTTGTTTGTTTATTCAGATCCTCTGCCCAGTCTTCCCCCTCCCACACCATATCAGCACTTGAATTTTACCCTGGGAGCAGTAAATATCAATTTGATCAGCAAAATGCCTGGCTAAAGATTTACTGCAAAACACAGAACAACATGAAAAGGAGTAAGGGGCTTTCCCTGGTTCACCCACCACCTCTGTGCTCATGACTATGCTAGGTGCACCTATGCTGTCAAATACTTCACCTCCCTGGCTCACTCCCTGATCCTGGTCCCCTTGTCAGCCATACCCCATGTGCACCATGGTGTGCTCGGATCTTCTCTGCAGGATAACAACTACTTCCCTCCAAACAACAGTCGAGGCACAGCTCTGAGGATGGACTGTCCTAAGGATGTCACAGCAAGGATGGGACCAGACCAGTTTTGGCTTCTCCTGCCCTACACCATCCCAGCTAGCCTCCTGCCCTCAAACAGCCCGTGTGCCCCACACCCTACAGCATGTGGCAGACCTCTGCCATAATGCTATAAAAACACCAGTCTTGCAGGCAGCAAAGCAGCCTTCACATTGCTTCAAACACTTTGAACTGAAGCCACAAAAATATAATTATGATCTTAGAGCCATGGGGGCATCGGACCCAGGTCAAACGTTATGCAGCACAAACGCAGACAGTTCACTCCAGAGGCATCCCACAAATACAAGGATCACTCCCTGGGGCAGACCCTTTTGCAGTGTAGACTATTTAAAACAAGGGGTTTGTGCATTATTTGAGTTGCTGTTGTTACAGTCTTACATTCTGAGCATTTCAAACAGCCTGCTCTGGGCTGAAGTTTTCCATACAAAGCTACTGCTTGTTATTCTTTCTGTCATCTCTTCACCAAACCAGATTGTGGACTTCCTGAACAGTCTGCAGCAAGTTACCTACTGCATTAACATCCCCTCTTCCCACTGCCTCAGCAGTCCCATCACTGTATCCCCAGTCATAGAAGAGCTGACTTCAGCTCCTCTACAAAGTGGTTGTTACACTGGGGTAACTACACACCTCTAGTACATACCTACCCACCCACATGGAGTTTCAAGGAGTGAAAAATCCAGAGCAGAAACACACCTCCTTGAAGGGACATGTGCTTGGGGGACAGTGGCTGTATGACCATCTGTTGTGGGAGTGACAAGATGCACATGTGTGATTTTTATAGGGAAACTGAGCACCTCAGACTTGTCCCATGCCTTGGGACTGATGAATGGCCCTGAGCTCCTCCTTGGACACGGCATTCAGAAGTGTCTGGGAGGCATGCACCCTCTTGTGCCAGCACCCTGCCATCTAATGGCCAGGCTTCAGAGTCACAGGTGAATCAAGTTCTACCTTTCTGCCTCCACCTTTCTAGATCCTAGAGATAGAAAAGTCGGTTTAAACTACCTTAGGTCACATCTTGTCAGCACAGTACTGGCTTACTTCAAGGTGTTTTGTCATACAGCTTAATAATAGGGTTAATAGCTTAGCTAAAAGTACCCTTTGTTATAGTTACTCCACTCAGACTTACTAAGTCAGCCTAACTAATTCCTTTCTTTGTTCAGCAAATTCACATCATTTCAATACTTGCAGGCTTCAGCTGTATCTCTCAGCCACACCATCTTCCCTTTTGTAAACGAATTCCCATGTTCTCCTCTCTGTTTCCTTCTGACAACAACTCTCCTCCAACGATGTGTCCAGAGCTGGACACGATGTTCCTCCCCCAGTCACACCAAAAATCATGAAGAGCAGGTCTGCTGCCTCATCACTTTGTTCCACGATACATTTGCACACACAAAAACTACACAGAGCTTTTTCTGAGCCACTCTAACACCACAAACTTGTAGTACTTGTTGTCCACTTCCATTCCTACCTGTATTTGTTTTTTCAGCCCTACTGCCTTCCCAGTACAATATAGTAATTTCAGGTTATTAAATGTATTTGCGCTTGGCAGTTTGTTGAAGCTCTGAGCAACTGCTCATGAGATGAAATAGCTTCAAGCTTCTGACTTTCTTGCACTTCAAACAGCATGCAATTGGAAATACTACAGTCATTAGGCCTTCAAAACATATTTTCCTGAGACCTAACACAGACACACAGTGTTGCTCTGTAGACTAATCTTTCACATAGTGAATCCAAGCAGTTTCTGGTTTCTTATTCCAAGAGACCCTTTTGCATTTTACAAAATCAACAAGGCTCTCTGTCATAGAAATTATTGCAGATATTTATTAGGTTTAAAGTTAACTTCTTTAGCACCTTTACTAAGTGGGAAAAAAAGCCCAATAGAATCACTTCAGGCTAAAAATAGCTGGAGTTGAAGTATGACATTATCTCCTAGATAACCTGGAAACTTAGTGAATTATGGGGTTAGCTGCACAAGAAAATCTCTTAATATTGCTAGTTAAAATCTTCATGGATAGAAGTGTAGAGCTTGATCGACATCAGATCTGAATCAGAAGCTCATCACCTTCTTTGCCTCCTTATAATCTCAACTAAGGCATTTAATCACTGCAAAATATTTAATATTGTATCTTAGTGTCATCATAAATATCTCTGCAGTGACTCCACTTTTTCCCTTTTTATACCTGTGATGATTATCATTCTGTATTAGTGCTGCTATGGGGACATTCATCATAAATTTCATTTAATGCCTGCCACAATCATTTCTCTTTAGTTGCACTTTTAGCTCTTCTTTGCACAGGAAAAAACCCAGAATCTAACAACAAAGAACAAGAACAGCACCTTGGTTTGGCCTAAAATAACTTGAACATGTACTGATGTGCTTTCTAAAACCTGGTTTCAAAGGAGAACCACATTTTGTCATTTCATCACATGGAGACTATTCAAATTAAGCTCTTTTTCATTCTCTAATTGGAGACCATTAACAAATTTTGTCAGTTACTACTTTTCGTGAAACTGAACCCCAAGTGCTGATCATGAAAAATACCCCAATCAGTAAAATACTAATGTAAGATGTAGTCCTCTAAGCAAGCTTTTTTATTTTTCTTTTTTAAACTCATCAGAACAACTCATTATTACCCTCTAGCCACTGGGTGGCACCTCTACATAGGTGCCAGGTGTGCCCCAACAAACCCACACTGCCTGTGATAACTGCTCCATTCCTCCCACAGCCAAGACTTGACATTACATCAGCTTTGTGTACACAGCCATACTTGGGAGACCACGTTTAGTAACCAACTTTAGCTGGCTACAAAAAAATTGGCTTTGTAAAATATTCCTGAAATCTTCACCTGTAATTTTTTAGCTCTTAATTTCTGGGGAAAATGAAGCTGAATAGATAAACCTGTGAGGGGAAACCTGGTTCTCTGAATATATGTCAGCATGGAGAGTATCTGAAATTGATTTGACAGACATGCCAGAGAAGACACATAAAAAATTTTGTTGCTTTATAGTATTATAAAACAAATCATGTCTAATATCGCAGTAGCATCCAGCAAGCCCAAGTAAAGTTGAATTCCAGCTTTGGTGGGCAATGAACAAGTGCACACTAATAACATCCCTGCCCCCCGAGGTCAGTTGTAATGATGTTGCACTGGACTATCTCACCAAATGAAAAGCTCATCTTGATATTTATACTCTGGTCTAGCTTTAAAGCATTGTATAAACAATAATCATCACATTGACTTACCTAACAAAGGTAATATCTTATTTTATATAGTAAGAAACTCAAAGAACCAGATGAAGCTGTTTGACTGAGGAGACAGAAAGCCAGCATCACTCATTTCTTTAAACACATGATGCTTGTCTTCCTTTGTTCATATTGACTCACCGTGACTTGAGGAATAGAAGCATCAAGTTACTGCATAATCTTCCTACTTTGTGTAGCTACATGGAGAGATACAGAAGGATGTTCATGAACTCAGGTACATGAAAATACTTCTGAACATACAGACTCACACTTGCAGCATTTCCTCCCCCCTTCCCTTTCATATGAGTATTAGCCTTTTGGTTCAAAATGATAGTCGGAAAAAAATTTAGCAAGGTCTGTGCTCTTTAGTTTTTCAAGTTTGTTGCGAGCATTTAGTAATTAAAGTTAAATTAAAGTTCTACTTCAACTAAGCCCAATTCATCTGGTCATTTCTAAATACAGTGCAATTCCAGCAGAAAGTAGGAAAATCTTTGATTCCTAGGAAAAAGGCTGAAGGGATGGAACACCAAAACAAGCCTCTCAAGTTCCCATGGGCCAAGTGCAGGAGTCAGCAGGGAGGGATGCACTGCTGCACACACCAGGATGCTAGGTCTTGTGACAGGGACACAACATGTCACAGGGAAATAAATGACCACAGCACCAGACTGTGGCCAGGGACCACAACTTCCAGGAATGTCCCTTTCAGCATGAGATCCCAGAAGATTCCAGTGCCTTTCAGCAGTCTATTCCTCTCCACTGCTTCAGCCTCTCACCTCTCCTGCACGCAGGGAGGAGAGCTCTGTGCAGGTCCTGTGAGAGCAGCAGCATGCAGGAGCCTAAACCCCCACAGGACAGTCTGAGAGAGTGAGGAAAGGGCCAAATGAACGAGATGCAACTAGGACTTGTGAGGTTTGGCTGGTGCTGCACGAACTAATCCATTTATCTACTCATCAAAATCTTCATAAACCACACCCTGCAATTACAGCACAGGAACTCACCAAAAATGAGTTGATTTCATGAGCTAAATTAGCCCACTGTCTAGAACAAAGACAGCCAACTAGTGTGGTACCAGCCATTCTACATGCACATCAATTATGCTGAGCCTAATTGAAACTCAGGCTTTTGGCAACAAGGCACTGAGCCACCTTCTGCTCAGAAAATAACACAGTGGCTTACATGCAGTGGAGATTTGTGATTACAAATTGCATTAATGTACATTTATTATGGCACTTATGAATATCAACAATCTAAATACCCAGGCAACCTATAGTTACAAACATGCTGCAGAAAAAAAGCAATTTTTTTTTAAAGTGGCACTATAGAGGCACCAGATAAGAATGTAGACTTGAAAATGTAGATCTGAAAAGTGGCCATTAAAATTTTACTGAGCTTTAAGTAGAAAAGAAGAATAATTTATTACAATGATTGAGCAACTTCTTTTTTATGCCAGTAAGAGAAAATTGAATTAAAATTATCTGTTCAGTAAGAAGTAATAGGATAATATGAAGTTATACTTATCTTAAGTCAGCTTGGCTAATATGAGACATTTTGTTGCTTCCAGACTTAATAGTGGATTTTATAATTTCAGGTTTCAAGTAATGATAACTTCATTGCAAAAATATCACTATGGATTTTCTCATTTGCCTGAAAATATGCACCTGGAGAGATCTTCAATATAAATCCTAACATTTTACTATTTTGGTTTAAGAAACTACTGATTACTCTCATTTAAATTCCCTGCATACTTCAATATGGAGCATCTGAGTGAAGTTTGAATCATGTCTTAAAAGATGACAATACTCAATCACAATTTATGAGTGTGTTTAACGGGCCCAGTCCATGACTCTCATGTCTTAGAGCAAATTTCATCTTCATTCTATACATGTATTTACAGTTACACTTATGAAAACAATTTAAAAATGCTTTAATGCAGACATATTTTAAGATACAACTCTTAAAAAATCTATTTTAATACTTCCTACGGCTTTTTAAGTCATGAATCCAGCAGAGTTCAGGGAAGTCTTGGAAACTATTAAACCTTTCAACAGGACAACAACAGTGGCAGTTCAAAAACAGGAATCAATTGCAGTCACAGATGCATCATAAAAAGTGGTTTTGTCCCAAACTCCAGCACAGCAACAACATAAGATACCATTTCATACCACATTCTACAGCCCTACAGATTATCATCAGCACTGTTCATTCTCATACACCTTTAGAAGCAATTAATATAGCTGTTTGACCTGACAAAAGTTACACATCAAAATATATCCATGGATGTGGATGGGTTTTCTACATACCTCCACAGAGGTCAGGCTTTCTGCCAGCTCAAACAGACAGCAGAACGTAGATTTACGCTATGAAGTGCTTCCTTGAAGTCATATTGGCTTCTTCAGAAGGACTAGCTTACCGAGTAGGTAGCAGCAGAATTCAGGATTCCTTCTGGACACAAGCTCACTGAAGGCAGCCTACCTGCATCTCTGCATCTCTACAGAGCCAGAAGATCACGGGCTTCACTGTCACAGTTTGTTTGGCTTCACCTTTTGAGGAATGAGAAGTTGTCTCCTGATAGTATTTTTGTCTCTTGTCAAACCCACTTATCACTCCCCTCTTTCACCTCCTTCTCTTGTCCACAGCCACCAGAAGTGATCTTGCAGGCAGTGAGAGAAGGTAAAATAAAAGCAGAAGAGAGGGGGAAATGAAAAATGAAAATGGGAGGCTCCTGGGAAAGGAGGCACTGACAAAATAGAGAGAGTGTTTCTTTTAAACTGGGACACCGACAGCCCAGTTAATTTTGTGCAAGGCTTTGTTATTTAAAATATGAGCATTTTGTTACAATTCAGTACACTTACTTAATGTTGCTTCCACTCTGCTCATTAACAGCTCTCTTCTGGATTACTAATCTACAAGGCCTTCAACTATTGGTTATGAACAGCTCATCTTCCAGCCTCAATGCCTGTTCATTCTAGGATGCTCAAATACCTCCTGAGCAGGAAACACCTTCACGTTAATTACATTAAATGCTTGGGATGGAGCCTGCCAAGCAGTTCTGAACAGAGCAAAGCAGGCAGAAACTCTTCACAAGGAGTAAAAACAATGTGCTCCTATAATGGGATCATTACACCTAAAGAAAAATCGTGAGAAAAAACTAAGCAACTTTCAAACTCTGAGAAAATTGGTTACAACAAACTTATTTCTATCTCTAGCACAGATCTGTGGCCACACCTCTATTAGAGAAATACGTTTATCTTGTCTCTTAGATTTAACAGACAGCCAGAGCAGGGGTGGCTAATCTCAGTGCACATGCACTTCTGAGTGAAAACAAGTTTGATTTGTCCACCAGAAGTGTTAACTATCATCCACACATACTCTTTTGATTGGGTCAAGTCTATTACTAAGGAAAGCTCCTTCTCCACGTGACAAGCAAATTTAGATATCATCCTCCTTATCTTTGATTAAAGTTGCCATCTATAAAATTAGAAGATTACTATGGTCAGGTTTGAAGCTGATTTAAGAAGAAAAACTTCAGGGAGTGAATTTGCTCTTACTAGCCTACAGCTATAGCATTGCATATTCTTATGTCTACCTGACCTGGTCTGTACCTCGCAGGAGTAACCTCCAGAGTGTTTGCTGAAGGAAGTAATGTTCACTGCAGTAAATATCATGCTTCAGCTCTTTGTCATCCAGAAATGAATTATTTTGGTACAACACTAAGTGACAAACTATATTGCTCAAGTGTGCATGCACATCATCTCAGCAATTCTGATGCTTCATGTGCTTTCACTGTGTAAGTTCCTGAAAGCCTCCAGTCTCAGAGAGATCGTGTGACCATTTCAAAACAAAGGAAGAAAAAAAAGAGCATCACATAGGAAGTTTTCTGGTGTTCCTTCAGAGCCAAAGGCGTTTGCACCATCCTACTGTCTCAGTAGGTTAGGGAGCTCAGTTTGGCTCTGGGTCTTATGCAAGACATCTAATTGACAGTTGAGTACAAAGAGTAATTAAGTAAACATCTCGAATCATACAAAATAATTCTACTGCCATTTCAATCACATTTTAATTTTAAAATAGTTCACACATTAAACTTTATCCTAAAGCATCATGTGGTAGAAATGTATTATGAGTCTTGGACTTTACACATGAAATGCAAGTCGTTCTGGAGCCAGTTCAAAGACTGACTTAAGTCATCTAGGATGTCCTATTTACAATAGCTCACTACCGAGTCATCTGCCAGCAACTCTGTAGTTACCTGCTAAAACCTTCTATTTTAATTTCTGCATTTGCCTACTTTCAACCCTCTAAGGGCTAGAACCAGTTTAACAAGGCATTTATCTTGTCATTTGTGACCCAGATGGGGCAACTCGTTCACAAGGGACAAAGAAATTAGAATCTCCCACAGATAAATCCTCAGGATCTGGGGGTGAAGCATTTTTGGTACTTGGTTTTAGACAGCAAAGTATTTTGTCTTGACGATTTTTCAAAGTATAATGTAACCTCTAGTTTTTTTAAAACCTTCTCCCAGCTAAAGGAACCACAGATTCCTTTCCAAAATGCCTAGTAACCCCCAAAAAAGAGCAAGAGTAAACAACTGAAGTAATCATCGCTCTCTTAGTAGAATCAGTTATGCAAGGGAAAAGAAAGCAAGCAGTCATGTTTTCCTTGTATTACATACACAGTGAAACAAGAGACAATTTCAAAATCTTTGGACTCAGTCTCCAAACCTAGACCTTCAAGCATTCTCAAAGCCTCCTCTAGGCTGCTATGTGCAGAAAATGCACATCTAAAGACACAGTTAACCTGGCAGTAGACCTTTAGGACTGCAAAGTTTCTTCCTGCAAAGACACAGACTCTGAAGTCTGTCAAGAGATGTTCATTATCCAGAATGCAGAACTGTATTTTCTTCTGTCTTCATATGGCATAATACACACTTCAAAGAAGCCAAAGATTGGGTAGAGGTAACTAAAGATGACAAATCATTCCCAAATGTTTGAAGTTTATTTTCAGGACTGATCATTTTATTAGTTTAAACGTTGTGAATTGCTAAATTATAGATGTTAAAATAAAATGGCATGATTTTGCTGAAGCATCATAAAGAAATGGCCTTACTAAAAGATTTCAGCTGAACTGTTTCCATCAGACAGCAGCACTGTAGCCTGGTCTGTAAGTCTGTTAATTACAAATCTTTCACATAAAAAGAAGTAAATGAAACATACCATTTTCTATTGATGTTTCCATTAATTAGTGGGAAAAAAAACAGGAGCTACAGCAACTGAAGGACACTGAAGTCTTGGTTTCCCTAATGAAAGCTAGTTTAACATCATTTTAATAACTCAGGTCTCACTAATTAACACATGCAATAGCATTATTAGGAACTTTAGAACAACAATGACTGGACCCATAAGTGAGACCCTCTATCACTCCCAGGCAATGATCTCTGGGGTAAGACCAGTTGTACAAAATAACTTACACAAGCATCCCCAATACTTCTCTCACTCACAGATATATCAGAAGACTAATCAAAATCATAGACTCTTAGAATTTTAGGGCTTGGAATGGACCTTAGAGATCATCTAGTCCCAACTCCCTGCCCTGGACAGGGACACATCCCACCAGAGCAGGTTGCTCAAGGCTCATCCAACCTGGCTTTGAACACTGCCAGGGTTGGGGCAGCCACTACCATTTCCCTGGGTAACCTGTGCTAGTGTCTCATCACCCTCACAGGAAAAAACCTCTTTCTAATATCTAACCTAAATTTTCCGTTTCAATTTGTACCCAAAAATGGACGCAATAAACACAAATCAAGCTTCACAAATTTCAGCACAAAAATCTAGAACTACCAACCTGCATTTTACACACTCATCTCACTATCAAACCAGCTCATCCATTAGAAATTTACTTTCTTACCACATCAGTCTGTATAATTTAAGTATTATCCCAAATCCCTTTTTATCCTTCCAGTATTGATGTTCGATCAGAAGTCACAAAATAGGCTAAAATGAAATGTCAGTCTCCTAATAGAAAAGGTCCAACCAAAGTAGAGTTGGTAGAGCCAAACACCTCCCTTAGTTAACTGGCATAATCCAAATTAATAAAAGCAGTTTGTGTTGGTGATGCAGAAGAAAAGATGGAAACCCTCAACTGGTAGATAAATACAGGAAAGGGTAAAACAAATGGATTATGCTACACTTCACTAGTTTGTTGCTTGATTCTATGTACCTAGTAGTTCTTTTTAATACTCTACTAGGCAAATACTCAACGAGTTGGCTCAAAAAGCAGTTTTGCTATAGAAAACCTGGCAAACACTTGGAGCACTATTTCTGTTGAAAGGCTCTGCTCTTCCCTAGTAAAAAGGCACACAGCTTTCACTAAAGAAAAGCTTCAGCTTCCCTTGGGTTTTGTAAGCCAAATGCTGTGGTATTTCTGCACCTCACTCAGTACACAGGTCCAAGAAAACAAACAAGTGCCCTGAAAAGCCTGGGCAGACTGAACCTTGGACTGCAACACCAGAAGATGCAAAATGACTGAAGGGTTTTGTTTTACACCAACTTCAGAAACTAGAACCGTCTCCTCCTCAGCCCTCACCTTATTAAATTGTAATTTGGGCTAGATTAAAGGACAGTGGAGCAGCATAAAAGGAAGGGTGCAAACTATCCAAAATAAACACATTTGTAAAGGGACAGATTATTGAGCAGATTAATATAATGAGAATGTTTCAGCATGTAAGACATAAAGAAATCAGAGTGGAAGAAGTTCAACACTTCTGAAAGCATGAGAGATGAAGGAGGGTAAGGACTTTTTTAACCATTAGTAGAAGAAGGACTCCTCAAGCCATTTTTTAACCATGTACTTCTTCCTCATGGAGGAAATGGAAAAGCGTTTTAGGAAAAATTAATTTGAGTAAGCAACAAAAAATTGTCTGTACTGATTCAAGCTTTTGCAATTTATGGTTTTCTGTCGCGTATGTTCTACATAGGCGCCACGGAAAAACTCAGACTCAAATATTAAGCAATACAATGAAATCAACAGGCAAAAAAAAAAATAGAGGGTGTAAGATGTAAAATCTAGTAATATTTGCATTGCAATTATAGTGAGAATCTTTCGAGTCTCACTGTGGTAGGTCCTGTCCCAAAAAGTGGCAATGTCTGATAAGTGGGAAAGGAGGAGACACAATTATGCTGAAACATCTGCAATTATCCTAACAGTTTCAGACCAGCAGCTGCTTCATCAGATTTATCACTGCCAACATGCAACATCTGACAGGGAAGACCTGTGGCAGGAGGCATCAACACCGAGTAATAGCTGCTGTGAACATCAAAGCCAACTGAGAGGATGTGAGCAAGCTCCTGGGAGTCACACAATATTTACACAACATATATGTACCAATAAGGTCTTTCAAACCAAGATCATGGGATAACAGTGACAGCCACACAATTTGATGGCATTTCTAGTAACCTCCAGGATAATAGATACATCAATAATAACACTTCATTACTAGCTAAGTAGTGGTGCAGGACAGCAGTGAATATCACATCATGGTAAGGTATGTTCACTTCTTTGCTTGGACATGGATTTGTCTTCAAACTCATGCTTATGTGGGTTCACAAATACAAACAGGTAAGTTCAACAAGTAATAAAAAAGAGTCTACAAGAGTATACAAGGAAGAAAGAAAAATTACACAATAAAATGTTAGAGGGTGAAGCAATGTTAGATGGGCAAACCTGCAATCCATTAAAGCATATTTCATTTATTTTGTAAATAAAGTGAGGCCAATTTTTCTGTAATTATGCAACAGAGCATATTAGGCAAAAATAGTCGTTCCTGTCTTCCCTTGGCAATCTTATTAAGCTTTGAAGTCTAGGACTTGTTTTTTCTTACTGTACATTTTCTAACTACAAATGTTCTGATTTGTAAAAGTTATCCAGGACATCTCTCAAACTAAGCTGCAGTTTTGACCTCATGTGCACCCCAAGCACTTCATTTCAAATGCTTGCAAAATGTGATGTCATTTATAATTCCTTTAAAAAAAAAATAAAATCAGCCTTGAATGTTCTTTAATAATTTGATGATTTTTCATTAAGGATCCTGTGTGGGTTTGAAATATATATATAACAATATTGTTTAGCATCTTTGTAAAGAAGATATTAATGTCTCCACCTTTCTTTTTTTTTGGCAGTGTGGGCTATTTCATAGTGATTTTTCTGATCTTCAAGTCACAGATGCTTTTTTTTTCAGTTAGTCTTTCAAAGTATGCGTGTGCATAAAACTCATCACACATTTAACTATCAAGTTTCTTCCACCAACTTTTCAGTCCACAAATTGATATAATAAATACTTTAATGGACAACAGATCATTAACTCTGGACAAGCACCTAAGAGTGTGCACTAGGTCTGGCTAGAATGGAGCTATTTTTCTTCACAACATCCCCTGTGGTGCTGTGTTTTAAGTCTGTGACCAGAATGGATAACACATTGATGTTTCAGCTATTGCCAAAAGGTGCTTGTGCAGCACCAAGGCTTTATCCATTTCTCACGAGGGAACTGCTGACCCAAACTGATCACAGGGATACTCCACAGCACATAAGGTCATGCTTAGCAAAGCAGACTCTGGCTTGGTGATGGGGGTGTCTTTGCAAAGCAGCTGCTGTCAGACACCGGGTGGGCACCAGTCTGCTGGTGAGAGGGGTGAGTGAGTGATTGTGCATCACTTGGGATTTTTTTCCTTCTCCTTTGTTTATTAAATTATCCTTATCTTGACCCATGAGATTTTTCTTGCTTTTGCTCTTCCAGTTATCTCCCTCATCCCACTGATGGGGAAGAGTGAGCAAGGGGCTGGTGAGTGCTTAATTGTTGGCCAGGGTCAACCCATCACAGAGTGAAATCCTTCTGATCAGGCTGGGATTAGGATTCTTTCACACTAAACTGTCCTCAGGAGATTACATGCATTCTGAGGCCTATTTGTGAAATGCATACCACTTTTTGGTTATCATGAAAAAATGTACATTGACCTGGTTTTACTTTGCTATGCCATCATGTTGCACTGTTTCTTTCACTTAAAGCAAAAAGATTGTTTTAATTCAATCCTGTGTGACTGTTCTAAACAGAAAAAAAAAAGAAGCTACCAGAGTTAAATCACTACTGGCCATATGTATACTCCAACAGAGGTTTTATAGCAGTACCTATGCATTTGATGTTCTTAATGTTCTTTGCATCAATATCATAAAGGGCAAAACATACCCAAAATTTCAGTTTCCTCATGAGTATGTGATCCCAGGCTACCTTATCTGTAGAGAAAATGGTTGCAAAAGGTGCCTATGCACAACACATTTCGGGAAAGCTAAATAACATGTTCAAAAAATGCTTTGTTCTATTTGTGGTTGCCCACAGGCACAGACATGAATAATAACAAAGGAATAATCAATGAACTCAGAAGTGGAAAGTAGAAGGGAGACTTCAAGGACTGTTTTGCTGAATATACTGTCAAATTTGGATGCTCTCAGAAAATGTGCAGTATTTTATGAATGTGAAACTGTAAAACTGTCCTTTGGAACTCTTAAATAAGATAAATACAGTTTCTGACCATGCTGGAGGTGCTACTTCCCCAGAAGTGTAGGTCAGTTCAGCAAAACCATCACCCAGAGAACACTCATTTATGGGCACAGACACTGTTCCCAAGGCTGTTTGCTGAACTACCAACAATACTGACAGGCTCTCTGATGTGGTGATATATTGCTAGGCCATCACATCTTAGACCTTAACTCTCTGACATCTGTAGAGTGTTCACCTACAACCACTTCATCTTGAGAAGATGAGCTGGGAACACGATCTTCAACACCTGTGAACTCAGTCAGTCTTCCAATATTTTCTTGCCATGGGGACTGCAGGGCTGAAGAGACTCTAACTGGGCCATCCCAACCACCACAAATGCCTTGCATCCCTAGACTGTCTCAGAAACCATTTTTTCTTTCCAAGACCTATTATATTGGCGAAGACTAAGAATATTTACATCCATCACATCCTCCTCAATTCCTGCAAACAGCAAGGAGTCATAGAGAAAGGCAACACCCTTCCTCCACAGTGGCAGCCTTGGTGCCAAAGGCAGTAGGGTCATCACAGGAACTGAATGTCATCAGCAACACGACTTCAAGTCCTGGAAAATTAGTCAGCATTACCTGCTGCTCAGATGCCCTGACACACACTGGGTTCTCTGTCAAATATAATCTGGCAGCCTGGGCTGTGCCAGCAATGGTACTGAATGCCACAGTGGTAACAAGGATCAGATAACAAGATGCCATAGGGAGGATCAGTGCCTCAATTGTTTCTTTATTGTCATTTGCTTGTGATTCGACCCTGGGAGAAATGCAGAAGGCACCCACAGCTCCATAATACCTGTTCCTCAGCCAGGCACATTGGAAGCAGGTCACCAACATCAGAAGCTGCATGAGCACCAGTGGAAAACATTCATGCTCTCAGTTTTGGGAGGTGCTCACTACTCCTCCAGATGCCCCTGATCACTGCCTTGTTTGTTCATGTGTCCTTCTTCAGCTCTGTGAACTCTGTGACAAAGGACCTAAACCAAAGGACACAGGCTAAAAGCTCCCCAAGAAAAACAAAATTGCACTCCGGGTGAGGAGAGACTGAAATATATGAAGTCTCACCCTTTGTTCCTCTGATAGGAAGCACAAGTGGCAACAGCAAATCTATGGACACCTGTCAATATTGCTAGACTAGAAAATCCTTATATTTGAGCACAAGAACCATACATATGAGCGAGGACACTGCTCCAAAGCACATCAGTCTATTTGGAACACACATGCAGAGAAAAACATTCTGCCAAACCCTTTTTCTGAAGAGCTGTTCATGGTGACTGTTTCTGTTTTCCACCAATTTCTAACATCTCCTACAAAAGCCTGACTCTAAAGTTCATAAACAAAAGACTCTCCGAAGTTTCAGTGTTCACAGGTTAAAGTTACAAGGAAAGGGAGAGGCAAACAAGGGAAGATAAAAGAAGTGCTAAATCAAGTAAGTCTGTCCACATTTCAGTATACACTTAGATAGTGTTTATTTTTGTGACCTTAACTTTCAATATCTTTATTTTACAGTTGTTTCCCCTGACACTTGCAATGTGTCTGGAGAGGTAAAGGCAACTGCACATGTTCTTCCCACTGAGTAAGAGGCTACTTGCAAGAGGGTTCAGAACTCTGCTCAGAAGTAGAAATGACTCAGTCACTAGATGGACTATTACACACAGAGGAAAGAAAAGAAAAAAAGGACAAAAAAGCATCAAATAACAAAATCTGCCCTTGGAGGAGCACCCTGACTGCTTTTGAAGGGAAAAAACCACAAAGGAAGCACATGTATCACACACACCATGGCCTGTTGCTGCCAACATACAGCTGGTCACACCTGCCTCATTAGATGACAGGAACACCTAATTTCTCAGCAGCAGCAGAATTTAATTGTAATCATTTTCACGTGTAATGGACATCCTGCTCGTAAGTAGAAATAAACCCAAACACTCATGTTAGAATGAAAAGTATTATGTCTTGCATAAAAAAATTATTTTGACTTTTTTTTTAATTTCTATCAAATAAACCTATACCTATGCTGCACTGTAGGCTGTAAATGAGCGAATCTTCTGGAAGCAAATAAAAAAGAAACAGATCAGGATAACCTGGGGAATATTACGCCCAGAAAAAGAACCGAAGGAACTGCATGCTGGTAAAAAATAAACACTATTATTGATAAGAGAGAAATCCATCTGTCTTAGATATAGAGAGTCACAACCAGGAAATTCATGTTAAACTCTTATCAGCTCTTACATTATGTGAAACAAAGTCAGAACTGATACCTCTCAGTGTGGGAAGAAACAAATACATAATAGCACATTGTTTTGGCAGCTGTCCCAGGGTAATGACCAGAGAGTTCAACTTCAACTGGCAAAGCCTAGCCAGTCCATGACTGGGAGAGAAGGAACTCCATGGACCATAATAAAGAACAGTGGGAACAGAGAACATCTGGCCCTTGATAAATCTTAACCACAAAGAAATGAATTAGCAAAAGGTGGAGTCTTCAGAGCACAAAGGACTCGCATCAAGGTGGATGCAGGAGAAGCACTACTTCTGCAGAAAACAGCAGGGAGGAGGGAAACACTGTTTCACAGAATTACACCAAGGAAATATGCCAAAGGTTGGCAAATAACTCAGATCTACCTTAGAAGAGATTAGACATGTCCAAACAGGTATACAGAGCTCTTTGTTTTAAAACCAAACAAAACCAAGCAAAACTAAACTGCAGAGTGTGACAAGTTGGTCACAACTGTGGTGATATGAAGGAATCACTCTGATCATATGTAACAAAAGCACCAAAACAAAATTAAATTAAAACACTTCCAAAGAAAACAACAGCTAAATAAACCTTTGCAGACAAAGCAGATAAAGAAAACAGGCATCCAGCAGTGAGAAGTGACTCAGATGTCTTTCTAACAGTAATAATCTGATAACATCAGGCAGTGATACAGTATCATCAAAAACACTGTTGTGCTCAATATTTGAACTTGCTAGAGCACATGTAGACACAGAGTTTGAGAACTGAAAGCTGCCAAGTTTTTGCTGGATACTTCCTGTTCAGTTCCTCCTCAGCACTCACAGTGAGCACCCCTGTAATGTGCAATCCTCGCTCAAATACCTCCAGGTGAGCCCTGAACTATTATTACTGCCTCCAATGCTGCCCCACTGGTTTAGCAGCTAGTGGGACATTCTTTCAGTGCCAGCAGCTTGGCCAGCTCCTGCCAGGCTCTGGCAGTTTCTGAGCACTGTACTCTGCAGCGGGGAGAAAAGAGAAATAGCCCATTAAAACTAGGTTCATTTGGGATGCAGAGGATTTGTAAAAATACTCAGGACTAAATCACTACACTGTTTCACAGCATTTAAAATTGAGGTCACTTTTTGCTCATGTTTTTGTACTTGTCTTATAGTATGCCGTGTTTAGTATTTACAGGGAAAAAATAAGGACTTTTCATGGAAGAAAACAGACTAGTTTGTCATCTGACTAGATTTACTTCTGCCAAAAACTTACATTATGAAGTATACGCAGATTTTCTACTTCTTTTTAATTTTCTTACAAGATATTCTTAGCATACTGGCACACACGTACAAGCTGTTCAACTCTTATTTGTTTTGAACTTAAGTTTCTAAGAATCAAAACATTTTTTGAACTATCCCTTGATCCAAACATAGTACATTTCCTCTAACAAATAGTTCCTGAAAGCCAAGATGAGAAGACAGGTATCTTGACAGGAAAAGCTGCATTTCGACTTCAAAATTTGTTTTGTTCATTTTAATATTTTTGTTGTTTTTATTAACTGCAACAAGCCAGTAGACAGCACTGTTGTATCTCTAGCCTTTTTTGTCCTTTCCTAGTGAGCTACAGTGAAAACATGAAATCTCTCCTGCAGAACTTAGCTTACTTATAAATGTATCTCATATAGAACACTAAAAATCCTGCATTAAAATTATTAGCCCTACCATACCTCAAAGGCTGTATAGAGCAAAGTTTTCTATTTGTCCCAAGTAAGGAAGATATCATCTAGATCTTATTAAAGAACTGGTTAGTCCAATTACCAGTTGCTCCAAGCCACAGATATGTGGCCTAAGATAGTGCTAACAATGAGACAGACTCACACGAGTAATGGTACAGCTCTGGCTCCCTTTGGATTGCTACTTGATTAACAGAAGGGACAGAAATCTACGTAATTCAGATTTGTTAGAACTTGGAAGATGACCATTCACCTGAAAACATCAGCAGGTTCCAACCCAAATACAGAAGAGCCTCCCTGAACCTCTGGCTATGCTCAATTTCTGACCAACGTGACAGGAATGGGCACTGAGCTGTTCATAGGGAACCAGGCAGGCAATTTCACGTGAACACACTTATCACCTGCAGGACTGCCACCTATCTTGTATTTAAAATACACCTCTGTGGAATGTTTATAGGCCTCTCAGCCTCTTTTTTAATTCCTCACCTCATACACACCCTTCAAATTACACAAGGACTAAAAAGCCTGATGAGTTCCGCTCTGAAATTGCAAATGATATGTCCTCATTCAGAGCTTTAGAAAGATGCCAACTCTTTTTTTTTTTAATTTTTTTTGCTGTTATTTAGTATTTGCATAGTCAAAATCATACTCTATTATTCTAGACATTTGATAAACACACAATCCAAGCCACCACAGCCTGGGAGAGATTACTCAGTAAACTGAGGACACAGACAAAAGGTGTGAGAAAAGATTTCTTGCTGCCTAAACTGAAAACAGACAAGGTTGCCTCCCTTTGAATAAGTTAAAGAATGCAGCCTCAAATCAGAAGAATCCCATGAAGCTAACTCAGAATATGTCTGCAAGGTGGGGTGAGGCAGACGTCTGTGTTCAGTGTGTCCAAGTTCAAATCAGCCAGGTAGAAAGCAGTTCTAGTTTGCAAGCCATGTCACTATGTTAGGAGCTGTGTCTGCACGTTTGTCCTTCCAGGACAAGTATGTGAGCTCATTCTCATTGCTGTAAAAAAACAATCAATTAGCCCCATTATCAATGTGCCTCTCTACAGAATGTGATAGTGTTAAGCTATTTGTGTCTATGGTAGCTATATGAGCCCATCTATGTTGCTTCCAAAAAGAGGGTACCTTGCTCCTAGACAACTTCTAACCCGGAGAGGCTAAACATACATAAATCTGTACTACCTCTTGCAACCTGAGAACAAAAAGCTAACATCAAAGGTAACATGAGAGCTGACACCTCAGCAGTTCCACTAAATTGTGCCCTCAACATAAGAAAGACATGGAACTGTTGGAGCAAGTGCAGAGGAAGCCACGAAGTTGATACAAGGGTTGGAGCATCTCCCCTATGAGTACAGGCTGAGGAAGTTGGGGCTGCTCAGCCTGGAGAAGAGAAGGTAC
>NW_008686864.1:0-610 GCF_000695815.1 Acanthisitta chloris | reverse complement strand
ATCCTTTCATTTCCATTCCTGTTTTCTCCTCTATTCCTTCAGCTTTTGCACATAGGGAGGTCACAAAGATGCTTCAACAGGGCAGAACAGGTAAGCTCCAGCATGCATCTACAGGTGTCCTCCCTATACCACGGAGTATGAATTATTTGTACTTTATCTGTGAAATAGTTTAACCATGGGTGAATTATCAAAACATTCTCCTTGAAGACAGAGATGGCACTGTAACACTATAGACTCTCATTAATAATCAAATGGTTTGATTTTTATGTCAAACATGCTTATACTGTCCCAAAATTCTAAACACACATTCTGTCCCAAGAATTACTGGTTACTAACTAAATGATTCATAAATGGCACAGGATTCCCACCCAAGGGTAGGAAAATGTGTCAGCACTGCTAATCCCACAGCACCTCCCCGGCTGTTATGGAATGTCCACTGTGACATTCCAGCTGGTGGTTCCAAGGAATTAAAACTATGGAAACCAAAAAATAGATCAGTAAAATCTTCTGGAAGACAAAAAATAAACTATAGGCACTCCCCTCAAAGATCTGCAGGTTCATAATGACACTTGGAATTACCTTGCACTTCTCAGTGCTGAGGCTCTGCAAG
>NW_008686863.1:2989-3202 GCF_000695815.1 Acanthisitta chloris | reverse complement strand
GTCTGGCAGCCTGCCCACACCCGTGGGAACGGGAGACCTGCGGGAGCCGCGATGGAAAAACGCAGGAGGGTGGAGCAGGTGGGATGGGATGAGCTGAGGCAGGAAGAAGGTCACGCCGTTCTGAAGGACTCCCTTCTCCTGCAGCATGTTTATTGTGGTGTGTGTCAAGCAGGGCTGTGTGAGGAGTTTGGGACACAGCCCGGGCAGGGGAGG
>NW_008686863.1:1542-2839 GCF_000695815.1 Acanthisitta chloris | reverse complement strand
GACAGCTCTGCTGGGCAGTGGGTGCCTGGGGTAGGGACTGGGGTGGTCCCTGGGGTGGCAAGGAAGGGGAACACATCACTGGTTCACTGTGTCTCTGCAGCTCTCCTGTTATGACCAGGCCAAGCAGCTGGTTCTCACCACTGGGTTGCTGTCAGACAACATCTTCACTCACTTCCTGGCCAGCTTCATCGCCGTGAGCAGGGCTGGGGCCAGGGGGCAGGGCCGGGGCTGGGTTTGCCTGCAGCCAGGCTCAGGGTGCTGGGCTGGGGCTGCCAGAGCCACCGCTCTGGGCTCAGACTGAGCAGGGCCAAGCACAGCAGCTCCAGGAGGCTCCTGGCCAGGGGTCAGGCCCAGGCACAGCTCTGGGTCTCTCCAGTGACCGTGACAGGCTCTAGCACTGGGGTCTCCTGACCCCGCTGACTCTCTGCAGGGAGGGTGTGCCACATTCCTGTGCCAGCCCCTGGATGTGCTCAAGACCCGCCTTATGAACTCCCAGGGCGAGTACCGGGTGAGTTGCCTACCCTGCCCACCTCACTGCTACCCATGCTTCCCCATCTCTGGGCCAGCCTGTGCCTCCCACTCCTCCCACCTCACCTCTCACTCTCTTACTCCAGGGTGTCGCCCACTGTGCCATGGAAACTGCCAAACTCGGACCTCTTGCCTTCTACAAGGTACCCAGCTGGGGATGCTTGGGGTGGGGCAGGCTGGGCTGGGCTGGGAACAGAGGCTGCAGTCCAGAACAGTCCTGGGACAGGGCCCTTCCAGGCTCTGCTGCAGCTGCCTGGCTGCTTCCTGCACTGGTGTGTGGGGCAGAGGGGTTGGCAGACGATGCTGAGACTGGTGTGCACTGCCATGGCTGCAGTACAGCAGGCTCTGCTCTGGACCCTGCGCTGCCTGTCCGGCCACTGCTGCCCTGTGCTGCCCACTCGTGCCACTGCTGGGGTTGAGCTGCGGGAGGACCAGGGCCAGGCACACACTGACTCTCTCCCTTCTTGCTGTACCCTTCCAGGGCTTTGTTCCTGCTGCCATCCGGCTTATTCCTCACACTGTTCTCACCTTTGTCTTCCTGGAGCAGCTACGCAAATATTTTGGGATCAAAGTGGTCACCTGAGTCAGAGGGATGGGACCCTGCCTCGCCCCAGGGGCTGAGCATGTGGGTCACCCCCAAGATCTCAGAACCCATCTCTGCTGTCTGGGGCCAGTGCCACTTCCCCTCCCCTCAGACCCACTCCTGTGCCTTGCCAGTACCTGTGGCCAATCCCCCCCAGATTCCTCCCTCTCCTCTCATCCCATTCTC
>NW_008686863.1:954-1422 GCF_000695815.1 Acanthisitta chloris | reverse complement strand
CTCCATTACCTCGGGGAGAGTCCTGGGCCTCTTGTCCCTTCAGTACTGCTGGTTTGGAGGTTTTTGCAAGGTTTTTTTGCTGTCTTCCCACTGCCCTACTGACTCCAAGTTCTGTCCTTTCCCCACTCAGCCCTGTCCCTCCTGGGAGCAGGACAGGACTGTGCAGTCTTGGGGAGGAGGGGGATTAGAGCCAAGGCTGAGAGCAGCAGGCATGAGCCCCTGTCCTCCCTCAGTGCCTCTGGCCCCCATGCTCCCTGCCAACCCCAGCACAGCCTGGACCCCCTGCCCTGCCTCCCACACTGCTACTTCTGCTTGGCCAAAACTGCCCAGTGCCACTGGGCTCTTCAGGGATTGTGCCTCATACCAATGATGGGGGAACGTGCCCCGGCCGGCCCTGGCTCTGGCAGGGCCCAGCAGCACCTGCTCGGGGACTGCACTCACTCACCACAGTGCACCCACCACCCGCCA
>NW_008686863.1:0-928 GCF_000695815.1 Acanthisitta chloris | reverse complement strand
GGCAGCCCCCAGCCCCTCACAGCCCCCTTGCCCTGCACCACCCTGTGCAGGGGCTGTGGGCACCACCCGCTCTGCCACGCGCAGCTCTGTGTGCTAGCCCCGAGGGATCAAAGAACTGGAATATCTGTGACCTTAATGTATAATAAAGAGTTAATATGCACAGGGCCTGCTCTCCTAGTTGGGGGGGGGGATGCTGCACCCCCTTCCATTGCTGAGGGCTTAGACTGGGAGCTGAACCCCCAGAGCTGAGGAAGGGGAGCAAGGCTTGGTCCTTGGCACTGTGTTGAGCAGGGGGTCTTCACCTTGCTCTCTGCTCCTGGCCCAGCCCTGAGGATGCATGTGCCCAACACCCCCAGTGCCATGCTGGGGGAGCCGTGGATGGGCTCACTGGCCAGCCCTGCACCGAGCTGTGCCCGGTCTCAACTGCACGACAGCTCCGGGGCAGGGCTGTGCCGAGGGGGCCCGTCGCCTCCACGGGAGCTGCCTCCTGGATGTGACACTAATTGGGCTCTGGCAGGCAGAACAGAGCCAGCCTGGCACAGCAGAGTAGTGAAAGCTCGTCACCTTAACGGGGCTTAATGATGCCGGCTGGCATCGCCGCTCTGGGCCTGTGCCCAGCCCCGGCAGAGGCCATGGGCAGGTGAGCGCGGGGTGAGCTGGGCCCTCTGCTCGTGAGGGGCTAGGGGCTGCCTGGCTATGCTGTGGTGCCTCGTTCCTTGCCACCCTGGCACTGCCCCCAGGGCTGGCAGTGCTGCCCTATGCCACACAAAGCGCCAGCATGGAGCAGGAGAGCGATGGAGCCCCCCAGCAGCACAGAGCCCTGCTCAGCCCTGTGCTGGCCAGCGGCAGGGACAGTCCAGCTGGGCTGCAGTCCTGCCAGCTGCACCAGCCCATGATCCCAGAGTACACATACCCTGTTCCCACATCC
>NW_008686862.1:29704-32569 GCF_000695815.1 Acanthisitta chloris | reverse complement strand
TATATTATGTGTTATATGGTGTGTGATCGGTGGTATATGTTCTGTGCATATATATGTTAAGTTATATACACCTATATGTGTGTGTGTGTTATATATTATGTGTAATACGGTATATGGTGTCTGGGAGGTGGTACATGTTATGTGCATATATATGTTAATTTATATACATGTATATGTGTGTGTGTGTGTTATGTATTACGTGTTATATGGTGTGTGGTCCGTGTATATATATATTAACTTATATACACATATATATGCGTGTGTATGTTGTGTTATGTGGTATATGGTGTGTGTTACATGCATATATATGTTAGCTTATATACATATATATGTGTGTATATATGGTCTGTGTTATGTGTTACCATATACCATGCAACACATGACATAGGACATACACATATATGTATGTAGATGTTAACATATACAGCATATACATCCACGTAACATGTACCATACACCACATACCACACACCGTGTAACACGTAACATATTACACACACACATATATACATGTAGATAAGATAACATATATATACACAGACCATACACCACCTACCATACACCATACCCCATGTATATGGTTAGGTGGTATATGGTACATGTTATGTGTATGTATATGTTAACATATATATACATACATATGTGATTTGTGTATGTCCTATGTTATGTGCTATATGGTGCTATATGGTGTATAGTGTATGATATGTGTTTTGTGGTATAATGGTTTATCTTATGTGTCTGGGCTGACTCCCCTCGCAGAGGCTTCGTTAAACCCTTCCTGTTCCTCCTCGGGCTCTTCCCGACAGGATTTTTGCCTAATTAGGTACTTGTTCTCTGAGAGAATTGAAAAGAAACAGCCTCATGTTTGCACGTTCGTGGCTTGGTTTGGTGGTAGTTTTATTGCCTGTTGTTATGTAGGTGTGAAAAATTGTGGCTGTACCTCCTGCTAGAACAGGAGGCAAAAGTTCTCAGCCAGGTAGGGACTGGCTGCCCTGGGCTGGGTTTGGTGCAGAGATCAGTGCGGGAGTGAGTTGGAAAGAAAGAAAAGCAAAGGCGTTTCCAGACATCGCTGGGGCTCAGCCGCCAGGCTCTTAAAATCCTGCCCTGAAACAGCCAAACTTGGGCAATCTCAGTGTGCCAAAGGGGAACCAGATGTGGTGGAGAAGTAACACAAAGCAGATCTCTGGAAGGAGCACAAATCGCCTCGGAATGGCTGAGCCAACGCTGCTCTCACTCCGGGGTCTGAGCTGGGAGCAGTGTGAGCTCTCTCCCTTGGCTGTGGTTTGGGAGAGGTGAGGGCTGGAATCCCTGCACCAGAATGGTTTGCTTTGAGTACAGTGTTTTCAGAACAGCTAGAGCTTCAGCAAGCTCCTTGCACGTGCATCCGAACCCAAGACACTCAGGTGGTGATGATTTCTCCCAGGAGTTATTCCACTTGGTGACTGAGATCCCTTTTTGCTGAACTGGCTAAGCAGGAAAACTTTTGCTTCACATAGCTCTTCGCTTGGTCACTGTGTTGGTACACAGCTCTGGGACTGGCACCTAGGACATTGCACTCGAGCAAGAGAGCCTTGTAAAACCACTAATTATTACCCAGCATGGGGGGAAAGGTCGTGGTTGTGAGTGGATGCTGGGGGAAAATTGCTGCTTAAAAGCAGAGCCTGGTTTTCTTTCTCACGACGACTTAACCTGCACTTGGAAGCACTTGAAGAAAGAACCTCTTGGAGAAATTCCCTTAGTGTGAAGTTTAGCCTGGCAGCTGAGGCACCAAGGTACAAATTTAGCTTTTGTGTCTGTGCTCATGATATTTATATTCAGTTTTAATAGTCTCCTGTAAAAAAATAAATCCCTAATGGAAGAGTTGAAGCCGTTGGGGGTTTAGTTATCTGTGGGTGCTGTAGTGCTTGACACCCCTGGCTCATTACAGCAACTTCCTTCTAATCTGGGCTGCTGCAAGTAAGACGAGGTGGAGACAGAGTAATCATTGTTTGCAAGGACAGGACTAAAAAAAAAAACCCTCCTGAGCCAAAGTTATCCCTAGTATGGACTGCACAGAGGCTCAGCTTACACTGACTGGAAGGGGAGTACATGACCCCGAGCCGAGACGCAGAGCTCAGAGAAGGTGAAGTTTCCAAGGAGAGGGATTTGATTTTCCTCCTGCCTGCCTTGGATCAAACAATATCACTGGAAGGAAAAGAAGAAACAGATGCGCTTTTTTTCTTCTTTTTTTTTTTTTTTCTGGCAGTCAAGGCTGTCTGAGGAGCATTCACAGGACAGAAAGTGGTGGGTTTTCCTCCCCTTAAGAGAGGAGAAATGGCCTTTTGCTAAGCTGAATTTATAGGTACGGAAGGTTTTCTGTTGGCTGAACACCCCGTGGACAGAAACCACTCTGGGCATGCCAATCCATGTGAAATTCCTCACTCCTGGGAGCAGAGGAAGGTTCCTGGGTGCAGAGGAAGGCTCTTGGGAGCAGGGAAAGACTCCTGGGAGCAGAGGAAGGCTCCTGGGAGCAGCAGAATGTTCCTAGGAGTCACACTCCCTCTTGCTGAAGTGAGCAAAGCTTTTCACTTCAAACCTATCTTTGCACTGTGTGTCAACAGTTCAAAAAATGCCCATTTATAACCCCAGGGAGCCCCTTTGTCCCTGGGTGCAGAGGAAGGCTCTTGGGAGCAGGGAAAGACTCCTGGGAGCAGAGGAAGGCTCCTGGGAGCAGCAGAATGTTCCTAGGAGTCACACTCCCTCTTGCTGAAGTGAGCAAAGCTTTTCACTTCAAACCTATCTTTGCACTGTGTGTCAACAGTTCAAAAAATGCCCATTTATAACCCCAGGGAGCCCCTTTGTCCCTTGTGTCCCAAGAGGCAGGAA
>NW_008686862.1:28981-29692 GCF_000695815.1 Acanthisitta chloris | reverse complement strand
TGCCTTCTGCCAGCCCTCCTGCACATGCATGTGTCGCTTCAGCCCGGCACAGATGTGCTGGGAAGGCATTCCCACATGTCCCTGGGCACACAGAGCTGTCCCTGGAGTTGAGCTCAGCAAAGCTGCAGCGTTGACCCCTGACCAGTGACCTGCAGAATACTGCACGAGCCTCCTGAAGGCCTGAGGGTTTCTAGCTCTTCGTTTTCAGTGCCACATTTTTCTTCTCCCTGCTATTTATATCCCTGGCCTTGCCAGAGCTGTGTGTGGCTTTGTGGCTGTATCTTTTCTGCCTCATTCCTGCAGTTTCTTAAAGCTTCTCCTGGCCCTTTAGCCTACTGCACTGATCTATGATTTTCTAGAAGTAAATACCTTTCCTTTTCTTCCACTCAGAAACAGCTGCAGTTAATTAAAGCTTCCTTATTGTCTTTTAAGCCCAACCTACTTTTCCAGCCTTTTCCTGACTATCCCTGCCTTGAGCACAGTGATCTGCCTCATTCCTGCAGTTTCTTAAAGCTTCTCCTGGCCCTTTAGCCTACTGCACTGATCTATGATTTTCTAGAAGTAAATACCTTTCCTTTTCTTCCACTCAGAAACAGCTGCAGTTAATTAAAGCTTCCTTATTGTCTTTTAAGCCCAACCTACTTTTCCAGCCTTTTCCTGACTATCCCTGCCTTGAGCACAGTGATTTGGGCAGGAAAGGATGCGGCATTC
>NW_008686862.1:0-28964 GCF_000695815.1 Acanthisitta chloris | reverse complement strand
CTGCACCTAAATCCAGCTGAGGATTGGTGTCCTGAGATTGATTTTTTCCCATTTTTATAGTCCCTTCATAGTTCTGAGATGACCCAAATGTTCCAAGCACAGCTTTGAAACTCTTTATGCTGTGCCAAGAGGTCTTTTCTTTGTGCTGCAGTGCTCATAAATTTGTGCTTTTCATGTTCTCCCCCTGCACCTTTGAAGGCTTAATTCGGTGTGAGCTAACCTCCTCGGTTGCCTCACACAGTGTGTAGGCAGGCAGACAGCCCCTCCCGGGGTCATGTTGCTGAAATCAGATCTTACACATACGTGGCTTTTATGCTTCCTCAGTCTCATGGCTGGAATTCAGCTCTGTGTGTTCCTATTCCCCCTTTTTTTTTGTGTGTGTAGGGTGTTTTCAGCATTTGTCACTTCTCTTGCGAAGGGTTTGAGCACCAAACTGGGCTGGAAATAGAGATAGCAAAGAGCTTATCCTAATCAGCCTCCTCAGGCTTTGATAAGAGGAGACGTTCAGCTGTAATTAACCAATTGTAACTAAGATAAACCCAAAAAAGAGGCTTTTTTCCAGCTGAGCTTCATGCTCAGAAACATCCTTGTGCTGATGAGTCATGTCTAAGCGTCTGCCAGATGTTAGGGAGCCCCAGGACACCCCTCCAGCCTTTCTCCTTGCCTTCCCTCCCAGCCCAGCTCTTCCTACCTTCCCCCTGTGCACACCTTTCCTGCCCAGCCCTCAGCACACAATATTTTGGCTGTAAAAACCTAGACTAGCCAGCAGAAACCCAGCCCTGCTCTGAGCTGAAGGAGCAGGAGGTTTCCACAGGGTGTTTCCTCTTTCTTGGCAGCCTTTTGCTTCAGGACAGACTTGAAACCAACCCTGTGCTCCCAGCAGGGATTAGTGGTGTGGAAAAGCAGAAGCTTTATCTTTCAAATCTAAACAATGTGGAAGAAAAATGATGATGATGATGTCTTGCAGGGGGTTGGGGAGAGCAAGAGGAGGAGGAAACTTTGTAAACTGGAGGTTTTAAACTTTATCCCCTTCATGTGTGTGTGTGTCCCTCCAGGAATGTTCAGCATGTGGTCGTTTGCTGTTGGTTAGAATTGCTGCTCAGCCTGTCCTGGGCTCCTACTGCTGCTTTTCTCTCCAAAAGAAAATGAAAAAACACATTCTTTCTCCAGAGGAAAAACATGCTAAAATGGAGAAGCAAATCACAGCTCCATGCTTAGATGACAGTCACTTCAATCTATTTCTGTTCAAAGCATAACACTCCCTGTTGGAGCCTTGTTTTGAGTCCCGACTGATGTTCTGTTCTCTCACCTCTTCCACTGGGCAAAATCTCCACTGTTAAATTGCAGCCTTAAAGTTCAGACAAATATTTATAGCCTCTGTTTTCCCTCTAAGATGAATTGCTACTTCAAAACACTCTCTTTGCTGCGTTTCCCACTCTTTAAGTGGCTTCTTGCTTTTTCAACCTGCCTGGGCAGCTTGAGAAATTGAAGTGGGAGTTCCAGCCAGTACAATTTGTTCTCTGCTTGATTTGCAGGAGCCAAGCAACAAGCGAGTTCGGCCCTTAGCACGGGTCACCTCTCTGGCCAACCTGATCTCCCCCGTCCGGAATGGGGCCGTGCGCCGCTTTGGACAGACAATCCAGGTAAAACTGAGCCTCCCAGCCCTAAAATCTGGAGATTTGGGGGATTACTGGCTGTGAGGGGTGGTGTCACCATCCCTGGAGAGGTTGAACGAGAGACTGGAGTGGGCGAGTTGACACGGTGATGTCAAGTCATGGGTTGGACTTGATGATCTCAGAGGGCTTTTCCAACCTGGTTGGTTCTGTGGTGACTGTGCTAGCGCGAGGAGCCATGTGAGGCCATGTGCAGAGGTGGGGAAAATGACAGGACTACCTTTTAGGAAGGAAACCTTCAGGTTGGGTGGGGAAGTAATTAAGAACAGCACTGAGAAGAAAGACTTGAGTGTGATGGTTGTTGACAAACTCCCCATGAGCTCAGTGTGAGCTCAGCCCAGAGACCAACCCAGGCCTGGGCTGCATCCCAAGGAGTGTGGCAGCAGGCCAAGGAGGGGATTCTCCCCCTCTGCTCTGCTCTGGTGAGACCCACCTGGAGTGCTGCACAGCTCTGGTGCCCAGGGAGGCTGTGGCTGCCCCAACCCTGGCAGTGTTTCATTCCAGGTTGGCTGAAGCCTTGAGCAACCGTCTCTGGTGGGAGGTGTCCCTGCCCAGGGCAGGGGGTTGAGGCTGGATCATCTCTAAGCTCCATTCCAACCCCTAAAATTTTATGAGTCTAGAAAATCCCTTATTTCCTTGTGGAAGAGACACAGGCCCTTTGCTGGCTGTGCCTGGCAGTGTAACCATGCGCCGCTTTGAAGCTGCACAAACACCACTCCAGTGTGGGAGGGAATGAAACAAAACCAGAATCCCTTGGAATTTTTTCTTTGCCTTAATTTTAGATGCTTTTATCTGGTGACTCAATTAACAGAGACATTGAAATATTCCAAACCCCTAGAAGTTAGATTCTTCCCAGTTTGAAAAGGCTTCTCTTGAAAATCTAACCCACTCCTGCAAGGCCAGAAAGTTTGGTTGAGCCTTGGGGGTGAAAAAGAGTTGTGCCTCAGGGAGTTCAGAGGTGACTTAGATCAACAGGTTCTTGATGGTGTCAGCAGCAAGCAAAAATAAACTGATTCAGATAGCAGGAGGAGCTGATAAACTGGAGGCACATGTGTGGGAGCATGTGCCTCCGTGAGAACTGACCTTGCTGTGCAGGGATGTTGGGGGAGTTGCCTCAAGAATGTTCTGCCCTACACCTGCAGATAACAGCTCTTCGTGTCTGGGGGGTTGGTAATGTTACAAATCACCAGAGCAAAGTTCAAGTTCCTGATTGTAGGTGGAATTATGAGCCTCGTTTATTTACTTCCTGATAGCTTGGAAATCAACCCAATCTTTCCCTTCCCATCCTGCTGCCAAGGGTTTCTGCAGGATCAGTGCAGGGAGAGGGGCATGGAAAAGCTTGCCAGGCTCTGGAGTTTCTCAGCAGCTTGATTAAAGGGTTCCTTTTTCTGAGGAAAAGTGTCTGGGTGTGTTTTCCTGTACTGTACAACACAGGAGGAGGATGAAGGATTGGGAGGGGGATGGATGGATAATGCTCTGATACTTCTGACACAGGAACTCTTCACGTTTTACTGATGTCTCTCTTCAATCTCTGCAGTCGTTTGCCCTTCGCAGTGACAGCAAATCTCCTGGCTGTGCCCAGAAGTCATGTAGCAGATCTGCTGCTCCTACTCCCCCTAAAAGAAGAAACAGTGTCCTTTGGTCTGAGATGTTAGATGTCAGCATGAAAGAGTCCCTGAGCACCAAAGAAATCAAGCGGCAGGAGGTGAGTTCCCAGGAACAGTGGGATCAGGAGAGGCAGCCAAGGCCTTGGCTTCTTCCCTTGCCTTGGCAGGGAAAGGAGTCATACAGTCATAGAATCATAGACTTTTTAGGGGTTGGAATGGAGCTTAGAGATCCTCCAGCCCCAACCCCTGCCCTGGGCAGGGACACCTCCCACCAGAGCAGGTTGCTCAAGGCTTCAGCCAACCTGGAATGAAACACTGCCAGGGTTGGGGCAGCCACAGCCTCCCTGGGCAACCTGGGCCAGTGTCTCACCACCCTCACGGCAAAAATGTCTGCCTAAAATCTCATCTCAGTTTCCCTCTTTCAATTTGTACCCATTGCCCCTTGTCGTGTCCCTGCAGCTCCTACCCAAGAGTCCCTCTGCAGCTTCCCTGGAGCCCCTTCAGCTCCTGGCAGGTTGCTCTGAGATCTCCACACAACCTTCTCCAGTCACCAGCATCGGGGGCAGGCCACTGCATCTTCCTGTGCACCTTCATTCCCACACTGCTAGATTTATGACTGGCTTACTCATGGGAAAAGATAGACTTGTGTCTCTCGAGTCACCACAGAGTTTGTCTCCCCAGTTTGACCCTTCAGAGGTGCCAAACTCCTTCCAGGGTTGTGCTCAGCATCTCTGAAACTCAAGCCCAGCCACACTGGTTGCTTTGCAGCAAGCAGCCTCCAAGTCAGGCTCCTCTTAGAGCCAGCTGCCTCCTAAAGCTCTTGACACTTGGTTGCCAGCCAAATAGCAAGGCCTTGGCTTGCCTTTTTTCCTGTAGTTCTTAGACAAATCTTCTGGAGACAACACAGAAGCTGTCTAAAACCTCCTGGGATCTGACCTCTGTGGCTTTCTGGGCTTTGTTTTCTCCATGCTTTGCCTGTGGAAAAGCAGTGATTTAAAAGGGGCTAATATTTAATTTGGCTTGTGCAGGAGCATCGGGGCTTTCACAAACTTGTAAGGAAAAGCTGCTTGCTCAGGGCTGGGAAAGCAGCACATTTACTCAGCGTTGTCATGCCCAGGTGGCATAGAAAGATTGGGGTGGCCAAACCCCTATTCAGGCAGCAGAGACAGGATGTACATTATGTGAGCTGAAAGGCTCTTGGGAGACAAAGGCTGGGACTAAAAATCACTCTTGGTTGCTTTATCCCCTTCCCACAGGCCATATATGAAATGTCCAGGGGAGAACAGGACCTGATTGAAGACCTGAAGCTTGCCAGGAAGGTGAGTGTGGTGTATCCTGCAGTCACAGCACAGATAACAACGAGGTTACATTACACCTGCAAACATTACAGAGGACCTTTGTCAGGCCCAAAATCCATAGGTGGGGAGCTGTCCCGGAAAGCTGCTGTGAGCACTGCTTTGATTGCAGCAAACCCAGCCAGAAAAGGATTGTGCCTCACAGTCCTGCACTGGGAAATCATTTCCCAGATGGAAATAGATCAGGTAGGAAAGGCCTTTTCATTTGAAGTGCCTGAGGTGAATCTTTGAGCATCAGAGTCACCGTTTTCTGTTGGCTTCACTTTACTTCCTGCACATGGTTTATCCCCTCAGACTTAAATGGGCAGTTTGGGGCTTGGGAGGTTTGAATAGATATATTATATATGTATTTTTTCTGTGTATCCAACACTTACATCTGTCTCTTTAAACATATACTTACCTGTATGACTCTCTGCCAGGCCTACCACGACCCCATGCTGAAACTCTCCATCATGTCTGAGGAAGAACTCACCCACATATTTGGGGACTTGGATTCCTACATTCCTCTGCATGAAGGTAAGAGCAACTGGGTGCTCTGCACATGATGTGCTGACTCGGAGTTAACCTCTGAGCTTTTTTTTCTTAGAGCAGCTTGCAGGGGCATTGTCACAGTGTCTATTTTGGTGTTCCCATTCCAGACTTACTGGCAAGTTTAGGAGAAGCAACCAAACCAGATGGAACAGTGGAGCAGATTGGGCCCATTCTTGTTAAGTGGGTGAGTACAAAACTTGGAGGCTGTGGCCTAAAACTGAGCTTAGGGAGTGTTTAAAGCTAAAAGACTTTAAAAGCTGTGGGATTTTATGGCCTTGAGCACAAGATTGAAAGGGAAATCCTGGCTGTGCCAGAAATAATGGGACTGAAATGGGTCTGGATTTCACCCTGGAGACTTCCCCTTGTGTGACTGCAAATATCAGCTGAGAAATACCTGTGTCTCCTGGGCTGGTTGTCACCAGTGTGATAGCAATAGTGTTATCAGTCTTCATCTCAGCCATCAGGGCTTCAAAGGCTCTGCCTGCAGGATGTTCTCACAAGGATGTTCTCCCCACGAGGGTGTCCTCCTCACAGGGATGTCCTCCTCACAAAACACCAACAAGATACTCCCTTAGCGTTTTTTTCTTGGTCAGACTGTCCCAGTAAGGGATGTAGAACTCCATGAATTTGACATGTCAATGCAGTTTTCTTTTCCTACATGGAATTTGACTGGATATCCCTCTGTTCTCCTGCAGTTACCACGACTCCATGCCTACAAAGGGTACTGCAGCAATCAGCTGGCAGCCAAAGCTCTCTTGGATCAGAAGAAGCAGGACAAGAGGGTGCAGGACTTCCTGCAGCGCTGCCTGGAGTCTCCTTTCAGCCGCAAGTTGGACCTTTGGAGCTTCTTGGACATCCCTCGAAGCCGCCTGGTCAAGTACCCACTGCTCCTGAAGGAGATCCTGAGGCACACACCCAAAGACCATCCTGATATCCAGATCCTGGAGGAAGCTGTAAGTAACAGTAGTTTCATGATGGTTGTTGAACACAGAATCAGGAGTTGGAATGGAGCTTAGAGATCATCCAGTGCCAACCCCCTGCCCTGGGCAGGGACACCTCCCACCAGAGCAGGTTGCTCAAGGCTTTAGCCAACCTGGCCTTGAACAGCTTAGTTCTGAGCCAAGTGTGTTGGTTTGGAGCTCCAGAAAGCTTTAACCCTCAGCAATTTCATAGGGTGATTTTCTTGGTGGACTCACAAATCCATGAGTCACCATCTGGGAAAGGAAATAAGGGATCAGTCCATATGGAGTCCTGCAGCAGCACTGACAGGGCAGGAAACAGAAGTCACTATTAATCATTTGTTTGGGTTTCTAGATATCTATAATCCAAGGAGTCCTCTCTGACATCAACCTGAAGAAGGGCGAGTCCGAGTGCCAGTACTACATTGACAAGCTGGAATACCTGGATGAGAAGCAGAAGGATCCAAGGATTGAAGGCAGCAAAGCTTTACTGTGCCATGGGGAGCTGAAGAATAAAAACGGACATGTAAGTCCCTCACGTTCTTAGTAATTCCCAAACTTCCCTCAGAGGTGGTTAAAACTTAACAGCAGGATCTGGAGCCTTAAATCCTTAGGGATAGTTCGGGCTGAGTTTAAAGTGGAGAAGGGAGAGCCCCTGATGGGGCTGTAAGGTAAAGTTTCATGCTGAAAGCTTCACAATTGGCCTTTGGAAGCAGGAAAATCATTAGCAAATAATGCCCCTGGAAAGAGCCACTCCATGCAAAGGGATTTCCTGCTGCTGTTTGCTTTCAGGTGCTCTGCCATTCCCATTAGGAGCGCTGGGCCCACGGCTCTTCCAAACAAAAGGTTCCTGCAAAAGCCTCTTTGGCTTTGAGCTGAGCTGCCAGAAGTTTATCTCCCACTGCAGCAGTGCTGAGAGACCTCTCTGTACTCCAGGGTTTGCTGCTAACATCAAATCTCTTTCTGTTTGCTTGATTTTATTGTTGATTGGGTTCTTTTTGTTTGTTTAATTTGGCCGTTCCACTTCACACGTGAGGTAGTTTGTGTAATCATCCTATCCCAGCATCTAATCGCTCTGCCCTGGGATGAAATCACCTTATCCTTGGCATCTGCAAATCATAACTGCCTTTGAGGGTCAATAAAAGAATAAAGCAGGTGATGTAATCCTGCTCTTTGCCAATACTTGTTACTCCAAGGGCCAAGAGAAGGTTATCACGGTTGAAACTTGAGATAACATGGCCTTGAATCCCAAAGGATGGATGACCTCATGGATACAGAGTACAAGGCTTTGCTCATATCCAAATGTCTTTGTCTTTCCAGAAACTCTACGTCTTCCTCTTCCAAGACATCCTGGTGCTGACGCGGCCGGTGACCCGCAACGAGCGCCAGGCCTTCCAGGTCTACAGGCAGCCCATCCCTGTCCAGGAGCTGCTCCTAGAAGACCTTCAGGATGGAGATGTGAAGATGGGAGGATCCTTCCGAGGAGCTTTTGGGAATTCTGATAAAGGTATGGAACAAACCAGTTCATCCATGGTGGCCTATCTGTTTCGGTGTGTCCATGCTGGATTTGGGGGTTTGGTGGGATTTCAAACACTTTTCTCTGGAGCAGTTCATAAAATCATGGAATCATCAAGGTTGAAGGAGACCTCTAAGATCATCAAGTCCAACCATTAACCTGTCACTGCATCAGTGACTGTCCCCAGCTGGATTTAGCTCCATTGACCACAACTGTCTGGTTCATCCAGCCAGTTCCTTATCTACCAATAGAATCTCTAAATCTTGAGCTTCAAACTGATGTGCTTTTCCCTGTTTCTCTCCAGCTAAAAACATCTTCCGAGTTCGCTTCCAAGATCCCAGCCCAGGTCAATCCCACACTCTCCAGGCCAACGACATCTTCCACAAGCAACAATGGGTCAACTGCATCCGAGGTGCCATCGCGCCCTTCCAGCGCCACGCGGCCCCCACGGAGCTCAAGGAGCTGCCAGAGCTCAGTGAGGAGTCTGAGGAGAACAACCCTTCCATGTCCAACATCCAAGCCCAGAAGCGCCAGTCAGGAATATCCCAGATGGAGCTGGACGAGAGCACAGCCGAGTGTGGCTCCATCCTGGACTTGGAGGAAGCCAAAGGTGTGAAAACACAGAGAACCTCATCCTGGCACAGAAAATCCAGGGAGAAGCAGCTCAGCGGGAAGAGGAAAGAAACCCTTGTGTAAAGGCAAGAGGAGCCCAGTAAGATCCTGGGGGAGAACTGTTTATTTATAAATAAGGCCTTGGACATTGTTGGAATGGGACACAGCCTGGGCTAGGTGTTATGGCAGCTACTGGGATTCACTCACTGTTGAACTGGGGTCTGGTCTTACTCACCAGTGAGCCCTCCTTGAGGGGTTTCAGAAACCCTTGTGCAGATCTGAAGAGCAGATTTGCTGAAGGATTTTCACAGGAGGTTGGAAAAGAATCAAGTGGAATTTGGGGCTGGGCAGCACTGGGGGTCTCCATCAGCACAGCAAGAGTCCTTCAAAGTGGACTTGGAAGGACTTGAAAGGACTTGAAAGTCCTTTAAGAGTCCTTGAAGTTCAGATTTGAAGTGGACTCGGCACCTGAAGTCACATTTGAGCCTGTAGTTATGGTGTTCCAGGCAAATATTTATGGTATAAAAAATGGAAAAATCAAACCCACCAGACCCCAAGTTCAACAGGTCTCAATTCCCTACTGGAATCTTTCATCTTCTGTGTCCTTTGTACATTCCTCATTTTCACTCTTGTAACCTGCCGACTATTTAATTTTTTTATTAGTTGTTTTGTTGCAAGTTTTGGAGGTGGGTTTTTTTGTTGGTTTTCTTTTGGGGTTGTTTGTTTGTTTTTTTACTTTTGTATTTTTGTTGTCCAGACTTGGCATTTCCTTTCAAGTACTTGATCCATGTGCTCCGAGGGGAAACTGGGAAGAGCCCCAGCAGAGGCTCCACTGAAAGAGAACTGAGTTACTAGGGGGTGTAGGAAGGTTGTAGGCACGTTGTAAAGGGTGTGGGGAGGGGAGAGGAGCAGTGAGTAGAGGGGTGTAGCAGGGAGTGAAGGTAGTTTGTGTTCCTGTTGCCTTTTGGAGATGAAATGCTTTCCCAGAGGGAAGCAGGACTGGAGGCAGCCAAGGGGTTATTGCATGTGGTAGAAAGGTAGAGCAGAGGAAGACTTTGAGGTGTAAGAAGAGGAAGGAGAGTGGTTGTAAATACTCATAACGGCAGCACTGCCGACTGCTAGCGCTCCGAAGATTCCAGGGGGAGCTCCAGCTTGGGAATGGCAGGGCAAAGCGGTGGAGACAGCGTAGGGACAGCTCTGTGCATGGCCAGCAGGGCCTCGTGTCCTTCAGCAGTCACCCTAGGATCCTTGTTACCCGAAATCCAGGCATGGGGAGCACATCCCACAGTCCCTGCTGCCTGGAATTCTGGATGGAGGAGCCACAGCTCCATGTCAGGGGTTGTTCCTGCCAATCACATGTTTGGCCAGTGGTGTTGGGAATGGGAAGAGGATGTACATAGACACAAGTGTGTGGTTCTCTGTAAATGTGTTGTACAGTTGCCAGTGCCAAGTACCATTAAATTCCTGACAGCCTCTCAGTGCCTCCTCCGAGTCCCTGCCTGGGAGGGACGTGTCCATGCAGTGGGATAAGTGGGGATGATGGACCTCCTGCAGCTCCAGGGGGAACTTGGGACCTCCGTGTCCTCCTGTGGTTCCAGTGCCCAGGCAGGACATGAGCTGGCAGCTTCCAGCTCCACGTGCAGCTGTGTCACTCAGCACTTGCCTCACTCCCCTCCATTTCTGGGGAAAAGGGAGCGGTGTGGATTCTCCTTCCCCTCCTGGGCACCAAAACCCTCTTGCTACAGAAAAGAACCTCCCCAGAACCAAAAGCTTCCCCATCTAGCAGCTCTGGGGGGAGCAGCCCCAGCTCCAGCCCAGGGAGGGAATCATAGAATCAACCAGGTTGGAAAAGACCTCCAAGATCATCAAGTCCAACCCTACCATGGTCACTAGACCATGGCACTAAGTGCCACATCCAGTCTCAGCTTGAAAACCTCCAGGGATGGTGAATCCACCACCTCCCTGGGCAGCACATTCCAATGCCTCATCACTCTCTCTGTAAAAAATCTCTTCCTAATATTCAACCTAACCCTCCCCTGGCAGAGCTTGAGTCTGTGCCCTCTTGTCCTGCTGCGAGCAGAGACCAACAGAAGGAGCAGCTCCGTTTGCCGCTGAGCTTTGATGCTGTTTTTTGCTCTAGAGGGGATCAGCCCTTCCCGAGCAGGGAGAAGCTGGAGAGACGACTCATCCTGCACAAAGCTCCTCCTGTGCTCCCGAGCCAGCCCGGGCCACCTGGCCAGAGGCTTTGCTTTCCTTTGGAAGAGCATCCCACCCACCCTCCCCCCGCTACGCTCCGCTCCCGGCTCGTCCCTCCCGCTGGAATGTGCAGACCGCAGCCGTCCCTGCCCCGGCCCTCGCTCCGCTAGACTAAACAAGGCAGGATCTCCTGGTTTCCTCCCATGCCGAATTCCAAGGGGTCCTGGCCAACCCTTCCCGTGCCTCTGCGGCTGAGCCAAGACCCCCCAGCCCGAGTGCAGGGGGACCCCGGGACACAGCGGGGTGGAATTCCCGAGGTTAAGGGGAGGACCTCAGGGACACAGTGGGGTGGAATTCCCAGGAACAGAGGGGAGATCTGGAGGACACAGCCAGGTGGAATTCCCAAGGTGAAAAGGGGGGACCAGAGGGACACAGTGGGGTGAAATTCCTGAGGTTAAAGGGGGGACCCCAGGACACAGTGGGGTGGAATTCCCAAGGGTAGATGGGGGACACAGTGAGATGAAATTTCCAAAGGCAGGGAGAAACCTGGAGGACACTAGGGGGTGAAATTGCCAAGGGCAAAAGGGGAACCTGGAGGACACAACGGGATGGAATTCCCAAGGGCAGAGGGGGGGGACACAGTGGGATGAAACACATGAGGGGAGACCTGGGGGACACAGCAGGGTGAAATTCCCAAGGGGAAAGGGAGGATCTGGGGGGCATAGTGGGATGAAATTCCCAAGGGGAGAGAGGGGACCTGGGCCAGCACCATGTCCCTGAGCCCCTCAGTCCCCTTTGATATGGCAACATCCCTGTCACAGCCAGGGAAAGGGAATGTATCCAGACCCATGGATGCATGGACACCTCCACCTCCAGCAAGCAGCTCTCTGGCTCCGTGTGTACCTCCAGGGATCCACCCAGCTCCGGTGCTACGGCAGAGTGGAGCCAACACCTTCATGGTTTCCAGGTGAGACCTTCACAGAGCTGGGTCACAGCATCCCTCTCCCAGGTTCTTCCCAGCACTCTGATTCCAGCCTCACTCTTCCACCACAGTCACATCTCCCAGGCCCCAAAGTGCGATTGGGATCCCTTTGCCTGGCCTGATGTTAGGAGCTGCCCTGCAGTTCTCCCTTGGCTTTGGGAATCTCCATTAAACCAATGCCAAATAACCCACAATCCCAGATTTTACACCCAGCAGCTGGAGATGTCTGGAGACTCCTGGAGTCATTTTGGAATCACACTTAAGATCAGCCTCTCCATAATCCCATTTTCCACCTGAAACCTTGGCCCAGTTTGTGCTGGACTTTGTGAAGGCTCCTCCCCATCCCCACGGACACTCAGCACACACTGTGGGGAGCCCCATGGAGCTTTCCCTGTTGGAATGGTTTCCCTCTCCACCTCCAACTTTCTTTCCATGAATTCATCAGCCTCCCACATATCTCCCCTACTGCCTCATCTGCAAATGCAATCCCAGACATCCACACACATCTCTGTGCTCAGGATAATCCAGCTGGATGTTCTAACCTTCTGGATATGGGATTCTTTTCACCATGACCTGGATCAGATCCCTCAAAGCCAAACACTGAGGATGAGTGGAGCAACATCACCTGGAAAACACTATGTGAGGACACTCACTCTTTCAGCAAAGCACCAACTCCTCCAACTCCTGCTGGAGATATCCCAAGGAAATCAGCTGCCAAAATCCCTATCAGCCGGTGGCTGTTTGCTCCTGCCTCTCACCATGGTGTTCTCCACTTCCCTATCCTACTTCATGGACCACCTTGGATGCTAGAAATAGGACTCAGCCATAAATGGTGGGATTTTATGGGCCAGTAGGAAATTTTATTGGGATAATTACCCTGCCAGGCTAATGAGAAGCAGTTCAGCACAGGAAAATCCAGGGCTGGCCTTGACCCTCTCCCAAAGACTGGGGAAATGTGGGAGGAAATGGGTGCTGGTCATGAGGATGGGATACATGAGAAGGTGATACAAGAGGTGGTGGGTGCTGATGATGGGGCAGAGATGAGGAGGTGATGGGTGCTGGTCATGGGCATGGGATGGGATGGGATGGAATGGGATGAGAGGTGATGGGTGCTGGCCATGGAGAGGCAATGGGAAGGTCATGGGCATGGAATGGGGAGGTGATGGTGCTGGTGATGGGGAGGTCCTGGGGAAGGAAGCAGCAGGTCCCATCTTCACTGCATACCAAGAGACACCCAGGGCAGAGACACCCCTCCAGCCTTAGCACCATAACATCCTCACTTTGGAGCTCCAACTTCTCCCCCACAGCCTGAACAAACACCTTAATCCTTGCAGGCTCCAAACCCTCTGGTTATCCATTGGAGTTTGCTTCTCCCAGCTGGATTCCAGCCAACTCCCCCTCCCCTGGGCTCCTTCCTCGCCTGCCCAGGGCTCTTCCCTGGCAATTTTGATTGGATAGAATTAAATCTGGAGCAAGTGTGGGCAATTAGACAATTAGGGAGCAGCTGGTTTCACCAGAGGAGCTGCCAGGACCTTCCCTCCCACTACTCACGGGGTGAGCAGTGCTGTGCCTCCTGTCAGACAGGTTCCCTGCATGGCTCAGATGATTCCTCCTGGGAACAGCAGAGTTCCAAGTGCCCACAGTTTCTTCCAGAGGAGGTTTTCGTCAAGATGGTGATCTCCTCCTAGATTTATCCCACCTGGAGACTCCATTCCTCATGTGTTCCTCAGCTGTCCCATGGGCTGCCTTCTGGTTTGTGGCCTTCCCTCCAAATCCCACAGCTCTAAACTGGAATAAACTGGTGCCAGTTTCCTGTAGCTGAGAAAGGCAAATTATCTTCTGCTGTGGAACTTGGTTGTCTGGTTCAGTAGCTCTTTGGTCCAACTGGTGAAGGTCACTGGACTGTTATGGGCACATGGGAATGAGGGAATGAGGGAGGGAGGGAGGGAGGGATGGATGGATGGATGGATGGACAGACAAACAGCCCATCATTTGTCTCTGAACCCTCCTGTACTCCCTGCTGTAAGAGATGAGTAAAACTGAGAGCAGGACATTACAATGTGATGAACCCTGAGGTTCACCCCTGAGTAACCAGGGCAGGACTGCTGACACCACTCCTGCTGACCCCACGTCATCTCCCCCAGGGGCTGCCCTCAGGGAGCCCAGCAGAGGCACCACGGGTGACTCAGGTCTCTGTCAGCACAGAGCACATCAGCTCCAGGCACTCAGGCTCTGCCTGGACCTGCACAGGACACCTCCCCCAGCAGGTTGACACTCTGCCAGCACCACTGTGGTGGCCCTGGGGGTGGGGAGGACCCTCTCAACTGCCCGTGGAGACCTCTGCACAACTCCAAACCCCTCCAAAGTGGCCTTAAAGTCAGCAAACCAGTGTGTGTCCCCTCCCTCCCTCCTGCCAGCTCCTTGCCTCTCCCCGAAACCATTCCTGCCAGCCACAGCCCAGATCCCTTAATGAGGGGTTTGGTAGGAGCTGGTCCCATGGAATGCCACCAGCAGAGCAGCAGGACAGCAGCCAGGGTGGCCCAGAGGGGAGTTGACTGGCACCTTTGCTCTCCAGCACCCCAAAACTCCCCTGTCTGCTCCACCAGGGTCTGGCTGAGCTGCTCCTTCTGCCCCGTGGCTCAGCCTCTCCTGTGCGTCCTGATTCCTCCTTTCTTCCCCCATGGCTCAGCCTGTCCTGTGTGTCCTGATCACTTGTTGCATCCCTCATGGCTCAACCTCTCCTGTGTGTCCTGATCCCTCCTTTCTTCCCCCATGGCTCAGCCTCTCCTGTTTCTCCCATGGCTCAGCCTGTCTCTCCTTTCTTCCCCCATGTCTCAACCTCTCCTGCATGCCCTGATCCCTCCTTGCTCCCTCCATGGCTCATCCTCTCCCCTGTGTCCTGATCTCTCCTTGCTTCTCCCATGGTTCAGCCTGTCCCTCCTTTTTTCCTCCACGGCTCAACATCTCCTGCACGCCCTGATATCTCCTTGCTTCTCCCATGGCTCAGCCTCTCCTTTGTGCCCCATCTCCCTCCTCCTCCTCCTCCTCCTGCAGCTGCAGGGAGAGGCAGAGGAGGGAGGAGACGTCGCCAGGGGCACGGCGTGCCGGGGCAGAGCCGCGTGGGAGCAGGACGCACCATGGCCGAGCGCCTGTCGGAGGAGAAGATCGCGGAATTCAAGGAGGCTTTTTCCCTCTTTGACCGGGATGGGGATGGCTGCATCACCACCAAGGAGTTGGGCACCGTCATGCGCTCCCTGGGGCAGAACCCCACCGAGGCAGAGCTGCAGGACATGGTGGGAGAGGTGGACGCCGACGGCAGCGGCACCATCGACTTCCCGGAGTTCCTGTCGCTGATGGCCAGGAAGATGAGGGACACGGACAGTGAGGAGGAGATCAGGGAGGCTTTCCGTGTCTTTGATAAGGATGGGAACGGCTACATCAGCGCCGCGGAGCTGCGGCACGTCATGACCAACCTTGGGGAGAAGCTGACGGATGAGGAGGTAGATGAGATGATCAAGGAGGCTGATTGCAACAACGATGGGCAGGTCAACTATGAGGAGTTCGTGAGGATGATGACGGAGAAGTGAGCCCCCAGCAACACCCTCTCCCAGCTCCAGCCCACAGGTAACTCTCTGGGATGTGGCTTCGTGCCCAACCCAGTGACCACGGCTCGTCCTGGACCACAGGGTCCACCCCACCCGGTGTACCAGCCACCCCAAAACTTGCACCTCCCCCATCCTGACCACCTTGGGTGGTTGGACAAATTGATGTTCCTGGTGCTGCTGTTAAAGTTTTCCTTCCTTTTTCCATAGGGAACAGAGGTTCTGGTGGTCCCTCAGCCCCTCCATCCCCTCCTGCCTTCTCCACGCCATTCCAGGCTGGAACAATCCTCTTTTATTCCAGTTGGAGCATCACCCAGCAGTGTCTGCACTGGATGAGGGCATCTCAGCTGGCAGGATGTGGCTTGGGATGCAGGTGGACACAGTGTCTCCTAGGAGATGCAGCTCTTGTGTCTGTAGAGGTTCCAGTGGCCACTGCATGTTCCCTGAGTCCAATAAAGGAATGTCCCCCGTGTCCTGGTGGCTGACAGTGCTTCATTCAGCTTCTCCTTGAGGTTCCTCCTAACTCCACCCCCCAAATCAAGCCCTACCTATCCTCATCCTCTTCCCCCTCCATCCTTCTTCCCTACAAGCAGGAAAGATGTCCCTTGTGGGTGGCAGAGACTCTCTCCAGCTGCATCCCATGGGATGTGGCCATCTCCATCCCAAATCTCATCGTTTTGGGGTCTGCTGTCTGCACCCCCAAGCTCTCCAGGGTTCTTTTCCCTCTTTTCCAAGCTAAGAGGTGAGTTGGCAGCTGGATTTATCCTTAGTTCCCATCCCAAAGATGAGCAGAGCAGGATTCACCTTCCCTGGCTATAATCCACCCTGTCACACTAGGTGTGACTCAGTTTCCCCACAGAGAGTGAAATCAACCACAGCAGATCTCCTGCCCTGGGATGAAGTGATTCCCTACATGATTGGATTCGGGATTTGAAAGGAAATGAATTACAAAGAGCCTTATTAATGCTCAGCCACTAACGAGCAAACAGGGGCTCGGGGTGACACCACAGCACTGGAGACACTCAAACCACCACACACCTCCACCCTCTGCTTCCAGCCCATCCCTGGGGCTGGGAACTTTGGCAATCCCAGTTGTTTTCCTGCTGCTGGGAAAACTGGGCAGGTGCCTGCATGCCAGGCAGGAGGGCTGAGCACACCCACACTCTCTCCACCCCAGGCACAGCCCCCGGAGCCTTCTCCATGCTCTGCCCTCTCCTCACACACCCAACTCCTCCAGCTCCAGAGGGGCAACATCCAGAGAAAACAGCCCCAAATCCAGCACATTCCACCCACATGAAGGGGTCACTCCAGGCTATTGTGTTGGAGCCACTAAAATTAGCTCTTCCCCCAACCAGGATTATTCATTAGTGTAGGTTTCAACCCCAACCCAAACTTGCTATTTTTAAGCTTGACCTTTTCTCCTTCTATTCTGGGATTGTTTAGTTTCCAGTGGAATTTTTTTATGCCACTTATCCCAAGCTGGTTTGTCCTAACAATGATTTGTAACAGGAGGTTGGAGCCCAGCCAGAAGCTCCATCAGTGGCACAAACCTGGAGAACGTCATCTGCGGGAGATGTTTTCCTACTTCTCCCCATTTGGTTCCGCCAGGATCCCTTGGGATGGACAGATGGATGGACAGGAGGGTCCTGTTTTATTCAGCAGAGGCAAGGAAGGGGATTTTGCTTCCCAAATCCAGCTTTTCAGGCCCTCCAAGTGATTGAACCAGGAGAAGGGATCAGTGGGACCAGAAGACAAGGAAAAGTGGGAGCATGAGATGGAGAGAAGTTGGACCAGGGGACAAGGACAAGACTTTGGGCTGAGGATAAGTGAGAGCAGGAGACAAGTGGGACAAGGAGAGGGGGCAAAAAGACCCAGGAGATGGGGACAAGTGGAACCAGGAGAAGGGACCAGGGGACAAGGACAAGTGGGACCAAGATATGGAGAAGGTTGGATTAGAAAGGACCAGGGGGACAAGGCCAAGTGGGACCAGAAGACAAGGACAAGACTTTGGGCTGGGAATAAGTGGGAGTAGGAGACAAGTGTGACTAGGAGAGCCCAGGCTGGTGATCCCCATGCTCTGCAAAGAAAAGGTTGGGGCATGAGATGATCCCTGTGCTCTCTGCAAGGAGGACACCTCCATCCCATTCTCCAGCATTCCCAAGGCTCAACATAAAGCCCCAAGGGATTTTGTGGAGGGAACACCAGGAGCCTCCAGCTGCCACCACATTTCACAAGGCTCCACTCTCCTTCCACTACTGAGGAGTTTCCCAAGTTCAGCTTACCAAAATAAGCCTCTGGAGCTCAGCCTTGGGGAATTTAGAGTGTGAAATGCAACTGGTCACTGATCCATTGATCCGTGGTTGGACTTGGAGCATCCCAGGGTGTGCAGATGTGGCTCCAGCCTGGCTGGCTGCTGGGGGATTAAACTGGCCAAGGTCTTTGGAGGCACCAGGAGGGATTTGAGGACATCTGAAAGGTTCCCCCAGGAACCAGGCAAGGACCTGCAGCAGCCTTAGGCTGGCCAAAGTGGTGACTTAACAACCTTCAAGGGATGGAGTCAATCAAAAAGTGGCTCATCCCAAAAAGTCAGGCATTCCCTGCAGGGGTTAACTGCAACCGGAGCTGCTTCAGTTTCCATCCCTGCAGTGCTGGAGCTGTCAGGAATTTTAACTAATGGGAAATTAATAGCAGCATGAGCTCAGTCCCCACGAATGTGGCTCTGCTTGTGCCCTGTGGAACCACAGCCCAACCCAAGGAGATCTTGGGGTCTTCTCCCTCTTTGCTCCCCCAGCATGGGCAGGAGCAGGAGGAGAAGATTGTGGCTCTAGAAATCATCTCCAGGACTAAACAACAAAACCACCTCATCCCTATCTCCACAGCTTCAGATCCCAATACTTTCCCCTCTTTTTAACCACCTGAATTTTCCACTTTGGTCCAGCCTAATCCCAAATCAGCCCTTGAAGGGAGAGAGGGGCCAGGCAAAGCTGGAAAGAAGAAATATCTGTTTTGCAGCAGCTCCATCCTTATTTTGTCCCTATTTCCATTCCATCCAACCTGCCCTGTGCTCCCCCTTTCCCCCCAGCCAAGCTGCTTTCCACATCATTCCCTCAATTCCCATTTTTCCCCCTTAAAAACTATTCCCCCCTGAGCCGAGATCAAGGGAATTTTATTGCTACCAGATCTGGGGAACTCGAAACCTTTTTCCAATGGAGAGACTAGAAGCCTGGAGGGAGGAATTCAGTTTTGCAAAGGGGATTTGATGTTTCCATTCATTTCTTAACCAGAATAAGGGGGAGAAAACCCCCGAATCCAGGTGAAATGAGAATTATGCTTGCAGGTTTAGGAGTTTTCCCGGGATAAAAGAGCATTTTGGCTCGGGGGGAGCTGCGATGCCTTTGTCATCCACCCAGGGAAAACAGCCTGGGCTTGTCTGGGGGAGGAGATTTGGCCAAGTTTTCCAGGCTTTGCCTTTCTCCTGAATAAACGTGGCTGGGGCAGCCCCAGCTGGTGAAATATTCCCACTCCCAGGGAGGTTTTCCTGCTGCTTTTCTTGGGAGGAGCAGCTCCGCCAAGCGGTGCCGCCGTGGGAAGAGGTTTCCTCCTGCCCAAACAAACCTACTTAGAAGCTTTTACACCAATCAGTGCTGATTCCCTCCCAAAAAAACCCTCCCCAAAACCCTCCCAGGCACCTTTTCCCCATCCCAACCAGCTCCTCCAGTCCACGAGGACTTGGTGGGCCCATCCCTTCCCTCTGCCAAATCACCTGCTCCACTCAGCCTGGTGTCACCTGCAGACTCAATCCCACTCTGCCATTGATGAAGATTACTGGTCCCAGTGCAGACCCTTGAAGGACACATCTTAAGAGCTTCCACTTGGACACTGAGCCAACTCTTTGGCTGTGTCCATCCATGAGCACAGCCCTGGGCTGGTTCTCCCTCAGGAGAGCAATTCCACCCAAATCACCTGCTCCACTCAGCCTGGTGTCACCTGCAGACTCAATCCCACTCTGCCATTGATGAAGATTACTGGTCCCAGTGCAGACCCTTGAAGGACACATCTTAAGAGCTTCCACTTGGACACTGAGCCAACTCTTTGGCTGTGTCCATCCATGAGCACAGCCCTGGGCTGGTTCTCCCTCAGGAGAGCAATTCCACCTGGCACTCAGCCTTTTTTTGGAATGAGGCTGCCAAAGCCAGAGAGTTCCATGGAGACTCCAACCATGCAGAGCAGAAAGAGTCAGACACAGGCTGAACCTTTTAGAGTGAGTTTTAATCACCATTAACACTCCAGAACCTTCACACCTGCCCAGGTCTTCCCACCACTAAAACCCAATCAGATATAAATACAAACAGCAGCTCTGTAGAGCTCTTGATTCTTACCACAGGTCAACACCTTCTGAGCTTGGTGTCCTGGTTCCTAAATCCAAGGAAGCATCAGGGTATCCCAGTTTAAGGGCACCTACCAAAGCACAAGCTCCATCTACTCTTCTGGGTGAAAAATGAGTTGGTTCGGGGGTTTTCTTGCAGGACACAAAGGTTTTGTCCCTGATGACATGCAGGGAGGAGAGCCTGGAGGAGGTGAACCCCAAGAAGTAGTGAAGGTTTCCAAGAGGTGACAAGAAATCAGGAGGGTTTGCTTCATTCCTTGTGCTTCACTACCTTGCTATGGATTTAGGAGCTACATTGGATTTTGAAAGTGACAATCTTGGGCTTAAAACACCTGATTTAAGAACAGTTGATGCTCCATATGCCTCCAGGGATGTTCACCATCCTCTGAGCTGCCCAAGACTGGACCTCAAGCAAGCAGAAGTCACCAAAGACTCCTCCAACTCTGCTAAAGAGTATGGTACAGGCACCACCTTCTTGTGAAGAACTCTTGCTCCCCTGAAGAAAGGAGGGAAATGCCGAAGGTGTGTGAGAGCTCAGGTCAGTCCTAAAGGTCTTCAGTGTTTGGGCAAGATCTTTCAAGACCAAGAGGTAGAACAGCACTTTATGCTCATGCTTGGTCTAAATGAGATGCAACCACTGCATGACTAAATGAGATGCAACCACTGCATGACTCACCTTCAAGTGTCACTTGCCAGAGGACACCGAGGGCTGTGTTACCTCTCTGAGGACACCAAGGGATTTGTGTCACTTCTCTGAGGTTGCCAAGGGCTCTGTGTCACCTTCTAGAGGACACTGAGGGCTTTGTTTGGTGCTCAGAGCACCTCTTGGGGTTCTTCTCTTGTACAAAGACTCTGAAGACATCACAAAACAGGAACCCAACCCTGTTTGGGGTTGGTGTCTTCTGTTTCTTCCCACTGGGAAGGCTTTCTTCCAAGTAATTGGCTTCAGTCCCACCTTGTTTTTCCTGGATAACCTTCACATAGGTGATGAAAAGCTGCTACCACCAAACTCCCCCTCACCAACCAACCTTCAGAAGTCCAGCCAGGAGCAACTGGCAGTGCCCAGGAGATGATTTCCATGGATGAAAGCACACCTCTGTTCCCACCTAGGCTTCCCTGAAGCAGTTGGGTTATTCCAGCCCATTCTCTGTGCTGCTGGACCCATAGCAAAGCCAATGGAGAAACCCCCAGGAGAGAAGAGTTGGCCCGAAGTGCTCAGCTGGGTTGGCAGTGTGGGAGCTTGGGAAGGGGAGAGATGACAGGACAGCTCTGGAGGGTTGGGATTGTTTGGGTTGGATTCCTGTCCTGGTTTGACATTTGGATTAAAGGGTGAAGAAAGTCAACTAACAGCCAAAACCTGACCTGAAAATAAAGCTGAGGGTGTGACCCACTGGAGGAGTTTCACTTGGTAACACCTGTGATTCAGCATCTTCTCCCATTCCCAGCAATTCCCAAACTCCTCACAAATCCACAGGTGCTTCACCACCACCACAACAGTCCCAGTCCCTAGAATCAAGGCATGGATTGGCTCCTTGGGATTTCAAAGCTTTTATCCCATAACTGGGACAAGACAACCCTACATGGCCAGAGGGTCCATCAGCCAGGAGAGATGCCTACGAATTCCAGATCAGAACCTCTCCAAACCTTTTTCCTTGTACACACGAGAAACAAATACAATCAAGTCCTTCCTGGTGCATGAATTGACCACCAAGAACTCTTACAAGAGATTTTTAGGACCTGCCAAAGAGGTGACTGAAAAGAGAGGGGAAAAAAGTAAAGATGACATCAGTAAGATCTTGTGATTTTTATTCTTGGTTGGTGCAGGAGTTTTTGCTTTGACACAGGAAATTTGGGGGTCACCATCTCAGGGTCTCACCAGCTTAGGCAATGTTAAAAAAGCAATGGAATAAGGTGTGGAACTGGAACCAAAAAGGAGGTTTTCACCCCAGATGACCAATTCCCTACTAGGTATTTATGTGTGAGGACATGCAAGTTGGGCAGGGGAAGCTTTTCTTGAAGGGACAATACAAAGGGTTGGACTAGATGACCTTGAAAGGTCTTTTCCAACCCAAACTAGTCTAGAAAACCTTTCTCCTCTCAATCCCAGGGCTGAATCCCACAATAAACACCTCTAGGGCTTCCCTGAGCTTCTTGGCAATTTCACAGTTGTGATATTGAAAAGACAAACAGCAGAATTAGACAATTCCTCCCCATAAGCAGGAGACATGGAAATGTTCCTGCCCAGCTCTACATCTACAGGAAAAATAAACCCAAAAAAATCCACCAACAAAAGGGGTTTGAGGGGAATAAATCTAATTAAAAAAGGAAGTGGTTTGCTAGTCACCATTAAAGTGCATCAAGTTCCACCTCAGCGCTCCAGCCCTGGCTTGGGTTGTGTTCCTCCTCCCTCCTGAGGCTGAGCTTGAGCTCATCAGTTCACCACAGGGTGTTGAGTTGGCTCCATGGACAGTGGATTTCATCCCTTTGCTGTCATTCAGAGGAGGAATTTGTTCTTGTCACAGTGCTAGGACATGCCATGAGGGCACCAGGGAGCTCCATCCCACCTAGATCCTGTGGGACAGACCTCAGACAACATGTGATGTCTCATCTGGAAGGGAGATGAGCCTTTGGGCTCTTGAAGGTTTCCAATCACCCAAGGGCAAAGTTGCAGTGGTGCCTGCTGAAGCCAAAGGGTTCCAGCATTGCAGAGGACACTCAGAAGTGGAGAACTACACCTAAAACTCCCCAAACTCAAGGTAGAGCTCTCACCCTCCCCTTGTACCCCACAAGGACCTCCTGCCCTGCTCCATGAGGGATGTGCCACACTTACTGCACTTAACCCCAACTGAGTGGCCACAGTAGCTCAGAGGGAGTGGAGAAATGGAGTTTGGGAGCAGGGAAGAATCCTTGGATGTGAAGAGAGAACTGTTTGGGCTTGGAAATGAGATGGTGACACCCTCAGGGACACTACGAGCTGGGTCACCTTCAGTGAGGAAGGAGATGGACAAAGCCAACCCTGACTTGGCAGCAGGTTTTCCTCATTCCTGGTGTTGAGCCAAAGCCTGTGATGCTTCTGGAAGTCATTCCCTGACTCTAATTAATCCTGAGCTGATTAGGGACCTAATTTGCTTCCAGCAGGTCTCTCAAGCCTTGTCCCTTGGCATCAGGCAGTTGAGTTATTCAGAGAGGTGAGATCCACAGCTCCCAGTGCAGGAACACATCCATAGCCAAGGTTAGCACCTCCCAGTCCCTTTGCAGCCAGCAGAGACAGGTGTCCTGGCTCATTCCATGCTGCATCATCCCAGTATGGGCATCTAAACTGGGACAGATGAATCATGCTCCAGAAGTATCCCTGTCCCTCCACTGCCTGCAAAGGGATCACACAGAGGTGCCTTTGGGCTAGGGGCAGGTAAAATTAGGCAAGCTGAATCCCCCAAGCAGCACCACAGCCTTGACCATCCTAAGCATCACCTCAGGAGACATCACACCACACCTGAGCCCATGGAAGTGCCTCATAAATACTATTTACAGCTTAAATTAAACTGAAGGTTCTTGGGGGGAGGTAGAAGAGAAAGAGACGAATACTTCATAGTGTGGTTGCTGAAGGTGTTGTCCTCCCAGGCCACCTTCATCCCTGTCAGTTGTAAGACAAGTACTGGATTAATCGTGGTGGAATATTGAGCTTGGAGATCTTCTCCAGCGCTCGCTGCCCGGCGGCTTTCCTCACTGTCACCCGGCACAGCTGGGACAGGCTCAGGGGTGTCTCTGGAGGGGAAAAAAGAGGAGACAAAGTTAGGGCTGTGGCTCAGCACATGCTGATCAAAGCCAGGTTGGCTAAAGCCTTGAGGAACCTGCTATGGTGGGAGGTTTCATAGCATGTGAAGGGGTTGGAATGAACCTGCAAGGCAGCTGGGTCTGGATAGCTCATCAAGCACCATTTGGAGGCAAAATCCATCCTGAGTGGTGGTGATGTGCAACATAAATCAGAGTTTCATAGTGTGTTAAGGGGTTGAAATGGAGCTTAGAGATCATACAGCATCAACACCCTGCCCTGGGCAGGGACACCTCCCACCAGAGCAGGTTGCTCAAGGCTCATCCAACCTGGAATGAAACACTGCCAGGGTTGGGGCAGCCACAGCCTCCCTGGGCAACCTGGAACAGTGTCTCACCACCCTCACAGGGAAAACTTCTGCCTAAGATCTCAGTTTCCCTCTTTCAATTTCTCCCCATTGCTCCTTGTCCTGTCCCTGCAGCTCCTACCCAAGAGTCCCTCTGCAGCTTCCCTGGAGCCCCTTCAGCTCCTGGCAGGTTGCTCTGAGCTCTCCACACAACCTTCTCTTCTCCAGGCTGAGCAGCCCCAACTCTCTCAGCCTGTCCTCATAGGATCATTAAGTCCAACCATCCCCAGCACTGCCAAGGCCACCACTGACCATGTCCCCAAGTGCCACATCCACAAGACTGTTAAATCCCTCCAGGGATGTGACTCCACCACATCCCTGGGCTGGACAACCCTTTCAGGGAAGAAATTGTCCCAATATCCAACCTAAACCTCCCCTGGTGCAACTTGAGGCCATTTCCTCTTGCCCCAGATATACTGAGTATTCAGCTGGGTGATTTCCTTGCCCTGAGTCAACGCACCAAAGCATAAAGGCTCATGCTGAGAGGGACCTGAGTTCAGTGAGGGCATGATTTGGCCCATCTTCTTCACAGGAGGAATTTAGAGTTCTCCCATCCCAGCTGGATGAGGCTTGAAGCAACCTGATCCAGCTGAAGGTGTCTCTGCTCATAGCAAGAGTTCCCTTCCAACTCAACTATTCCATGATTCTGAGATCACCAGGGATCTACATGGTCTGAGAACCATGACCTGGTGCCACCAGGTTCCTGAGGGAGAGGCTCTTATCTCACTTACTCTCATAGTACTCAAAGCACTTTGCTGTGGGGCTGCTGCTCCAGGTGTAATCCGACGGCTTCTTTCCTCGGTTGTCCCTGGCATAAATGTTGCCTCCAAACTCCACCAACATCTCCACCAGGTCCACATTTTTCACCTTTGCTGCATGGTGCAGAGCTGTCTCATGCAGCTTGGCAGCATTCACATTGGCTCCTGGAGAGAGAAAGGAAACTAGAGCTGGTCAGGAAAGCCTCACTCAACCCCAAAACAAGGAGTGGTTTGACTAGAGTGCAAAATGCTGTTGAAACACACATAAGCAGCTGGGAAATGATCTAAAACCCAGCACAAACAGGAAACTAAAATACTGAACTAGTTCTCACTGCTGGCGGAGCATGAGTTTGCTTCTCTGGTTTCATATTTTAGATATTGATGTTTATACATGGAGAAAACACTTGAGCATTAGGTTTTGCTTCATAAAGGCCAAACCTTTCCCCTTTCCCATCTCTGTTATGGTGTGAATAAGCTTTCCCACGGGAATGTGCTGTGGAGCACCCAGGGAAACACTCCCCACAGACATCACCACCTCCAGCCCACCCAAAATCCAGCCTTGAGGCCTCATTACCTGCCTTGAGCAGCAACTTGGCACAGTCCAGATGTTCCCTGGCACAGGCCACGTGCAGAGGAGTCCCAAAATGACAGTCATGAGCCTCCAAGTTGGCGCCGACGTCGATGAGGAGCTGCACACACTCTGAGCTGCCTTTGGGAAGGGAAGAGAAAGAATCTAGCTCCAACGGGATGCTGAGATCAGCCTGGTTGAGCTCAGGGGGAGACTAGAAAGGCTTGTGAGCCAACACAGCACATCAAGAGCAAGAGCAGGACATGAGAAATAGTCACATCTGCACAGCATTGAGCCAGCAGGTCTGGAGGGAATCAGGACACCCTGAATTCCAGGATTTGCACTAAATCACCTGTTGCTGGTGGAGCTGTTTGTACTCCTGACCCTCCCCTGGGTAGGTTAGATCACCTTCATGACTATTCCAACTTGATTTTTCCCAGTGCTAATAACACAGCTGAACAACAAGCAGGGAATCATCATCAAGCCTCGGAAAAAAACAAGGAAAAGCTATGCAAGAGCTCACAGTTATGGATTTAATAACTACCTGTTTGCCAAAAATGCTTCAGAGGAGAAGGAAAACTCTGTCCAGGACAGCATAAACAGTGGAGGGGAGGAGAGAGGAGGGATTACAACTCACACAGGGGAAACTGAGGCACAAAATGATGAAGAGATTTGGTCACAATCATCTAACAGGGACATTGCTGCTCTCACATCCAGGTTCTCCTGTTGCTGCCTCTGTGCAAGTGGACGTTTGGGGAAGGAATTGCACTTCAATTAGTAAAGGTAAGTAGAAAATTCCTCCCTGGGAGGTGCTGAGGCACTGGCACAGGTTGCCCAGAGAAGCTGTGGCTTCTCCCCCCCTGGGAGGGTTCCAGGCCAGGTTGGATGGGGCTTGGAGCAACCTAGGCTGGTGGGAGGTGTCCCTGCCCATGGCAGGAGGTTGGAACCAGATGAGCTGTCCCTTCCAACCCAAACCATCCTGTGATTCTATGATTAAATACTCCTCTGCTCCATAACGCTCACCCAAATGTCCAGGAGAGGCTGAAGGAGAGGATGGGGCAAGCAGAGAGCAGCAGGTACACATCATTTTGCCCTCTGTAGTTTTCTCTTAGCCTCTGGAAAGGCTGGAAGAGGGACAAGGAGCAGCACAGGCAGCAGCACTGCCCAACAGCCCCTGCCACTGCCTTCCCACCCAACACCTTCCTCCAGCACCTCTGAACAACCAGAAGGTGTTGACCAACCACAACTTATGGTCAAACTAAGCCACTTGGCCATGGTTTTTTTCCCTCCAAGCCAAAAATAGCCATGAGAAGATAAAACCAGGTGGGTTTACCATTCATGCAGGCTTCGTGGAGAGGAGATGCTGTGTACAGGGGAGGGTTCACTTTGGCCCCGTGGGACAGCAGCACCTTCACACACTCAATGCTCCCCGAGGCGCAGGCGTCGCAGAGCGGAGTGCTGCCATCGATGTTCCTGGCGTCCACCTTCAGGGCAGGAGAAACCTCAGGTAAGATCATGGAATCATGCAATTGTTTAGCTTGGAAAACACCTCTAAGGTCATTGAGTCCATGTGTTAACACAGCACTGCCAAGGCCACCACTGACCATGTCCCCAGGTGCCACATCCATGTGGTTGGTAAATCCAGGGATGTGACTCCACCACTGCCCTGGGCAGCTATGCCAAGGATAGACAGCCCTTTCCAGGAGGGACTGTCCCAATAGCCAACCTGAACCTCTCCTGGCACAGCTTGAAGTGTTTCCCCATGTCCTGTCCCTTGCTCCCTGGGAGCAGAGCCTGACCCCACCTGGCTGCACCTCCTGGCAGGAGTTGGGGAGAGCAGAAGGTTCCCCTGAGCCTCCTTTTCTCCAGGCTGAGCCCCCACAGCTCCCTCAGCCTCTCCTGCTGCTCCAGCCCCTTCCCAGCTCCGTGCCCTACCCTGCACACCTCCAGCCCCTCCATGTCCCTGTTGTTCTGAGGGCCCAGAGCTGCCACAGGCCTAGAGGTGGCTCAGCAGTGCCAGCACAGGGACAGTCCCTGCCCTGGGGCTGCTCCAAGCCAGGGGCCATTGGCCTCTTGCCCAGCTGGGCAAGAATCCAGTGCTTCTGTTTGACTGATTTTGGCTCTGGAGCCCAGAGCTGGGTGAGGATATCCAGATCCCAGGTGGATCAGGGCAGAACACATACCTGGGCCCCTGCAGCCAGCAGCAGCTTGACACACTGTGTCTGCCCTCGCAGACTGGCCTCGTGCAAGGGGGTGATGGAGTCATAGGTGACAGCGTTGACACAGGCTCCGTTCTCGATCAGCTGCTGCAGCTGCAGGATCTCTCCCCTCCTGGCTGCTTCATGCACTGGTGTTCTGTCAGCCCAGAAGCCTAGAGAGGAAGGAACAAGCAAAGAAGTGAAGAAATGCCACCCATGCAGTGTCAATGTGTCTCTCTGCACTGGAGGGACATGGGCTGGTAGTGAGAGGAGAGCTGGGACTGAGGAGCAACTCAGGTCACCTGAATAATGTCCTTCCCAAAATGTTATTGGAGCTTTAACAACCAAGTTTCTACCTCTGATGCCTTCACTGAGCAACACATAGGGTAGGTCTGGGCTTCACCTGCCACCAGTAGGTGACAGTATCATCTCCTCTCAGGTGTATTTTGCTTTCCAGGGAGCAATGAGGAAAGAATTCAGCAAGATAAATGCATCCCTTCCATGAAAATAAAGGCAATCATGAGTCCATGATTTCCACAGTGCACAGACTGTGCAGCTCTTACATTGGCTTGTTAGATCCTCATTCCCTTTGTCAGTATCCCTGGGCAGGATGTGTTTCCCTCCCTGGAGCTTCTCATGGGGTAAGTCAGGAGAAGCAAGACGTGCAAATAAGGATGAAGAACTTAGAGCCCCCTGCAGTGCCTAAAGGGCTCCAGGAGAGCTGCAAAGGGACTTGGGACAAGGGATGGAGGGACAGGACACAGGGAATGGCTTCCCACTGCCAGAGAGCAGGGACAGATGGGATATTGGGAAGGAATTCCTGGCTGGGAGGGTGGTGAGACACTGGCACAGGTTGCCCAGAGCAGCTGTGGCTGCTCCATCCCTGGGAGTGTTCCAGGCAAGGTTGGATGGGGCTTGGAGCAGCCTGGGCTGGTGGGAGGTGTCCCTGCCCATGGCAAAGGGTTAGAATTAGATGATCTTTAAAGTCCTTCCCAAGCCAAGCCATTCTATGGAGCTCTCACATTGCCTCTATCACCAGAGGACTGTGAAGAAGCACAAGCTCCAGCAGAATTTCATTAAGGAGTTATTATAGTAAAAAAAACCCAACCCACTCTGCAAACTGCAGCTCGTCAAATATCTTCTCTCCTACTGCACAATTCCCTGTGTGGCAGGCTCAGGTGAGAGAGAACACCAGCAGTCCCCAGGGATGAGCTCCCACATCCAGCACACCTGGGGTTACAGTTTCACAGGATGATAAGGGGTTGGAATGGACCTTAGAGATCATCTAGTCCCAACTCCCTGTTGTTATGGAGCAGGAAGGAGGTTGTAGCTGGGGTCAGACCTCCTGAATCTGTGGCACAGCATCACTCAAGGCTTATGGCTCAGCTGAAGGACAAGGCAGGAAAGCACAGACAGTTCCTGATGCAACTAGGGAGCATCTCTGCCAGGGGAATCAGCTGCAGCACAGGGACACGAGTTCTCAGCAGCTCTGCAGGCACCTCCAGCCCTGTGGAGGTGACCTGGAGGATCAGCTGGCACCAGCAGGATTTGGGCCATGGATCTTACCCAGCATCTCCTTCCAAGAAGGGATCCATCCATCCCCTCTCCCCCAGCACCTCCTCTTCGGATCCCATGAAGGAACAATGCTGATCCCCCATGCCCTGACGCTCCCCCCAGAGCATCCTCACTTTTCCCTTCATCCCTTTCCCTGGGAGAGTCCACTCACTTCCCAAACCATCCTGCCCAGCCCCAAACACCCTGATACCCCCAAACTACCCCAAACCCACCTCAACCCACTCTGAAACCCCCAAACCCATCCTGACAGCCCCAGTCCCACCGTAC
>NW_008686861.1:70584-99409 GCF_000695815.1 Acanthisitta chloris | reverse complement strand
CCGGCCTGCCCAGCCGCACACCTCCCGGGCTGAGCTCAGCCAGCAACTTCAAGAAAAATAAACGGGAATCCGCGCCTGGAAGCTCAGCCGGCTGGGGTTAGGGGGTGCTTGGCTTTGACTAATTGCCATTGCACCTATCGGGCGTCTGGGAAGTCTTTCCCAAGGCAAAAACTAGCAGAGAGGAGAACTTCAGGAGTTTGCGTGAACAGCGAGAAAGCAGCTCAAATCTTCCCTTGTTTATTCTTTCGTGCGGCACATGGGGAGTCCTCACCCATTTCCCTGCTCAGCAAAAATCAAGCGGAAAAACTCCTCACTTTGCATGTGTTGCAGAGGTAAAATCAGAGCTATCAAGAATGTAAACCAGCCTTGTGTCGCGGCTGTGATGCTGGCAGGGTGGACGGCCTGTCCTGCCTCACTCCCCAGCACGGGCAGGGTAAGTGCAGGGAGGAGGGCTGAGCCCCTAAACCAGCACCCCAGGGACCAGGCTGCTCTGCCACTGCAGACACTAACCCCAGCCGTGCTGCTTCTGCATCTCTCCCTGCTGACACAACAGGAACTCAATCCAGCACTCAGGCTGCAAACCTGATTCAGGTCCTCTGCAGGTCTCCCCTGACTTCAGATCACACTGATTCTGCCATGAACACACCACCACCACCACTCTGGCCATAGTGACCACAGTCACTGTGGCCCTTTTCATCAGTATATCTCTAACAGGCTTTATCAAGTCCATCAATAGCAACCCTTCTGCTCTACACAGAGGGAAACTGAGGCACGGGATGTGTCCAAGGGCATAAGATGAGAGCTCATTTAGTCAAGCCCCACTCCAAGCCATTCCTCTTCCCTGTTCAGAAGGAAGAGTTTTTAAGGCCTGTGTTCTTGTTGCAGAAATCTCTTGTCTGGAGACAAGTTTCTGAAACTAGGATTTCCAAGCCCTTTCTATTCTGTTAATTCCCATGGGGTGGCTCCCATGGGAATTGTCCCCTGGACGTGTCTGCTCTTCCTCTGCCTGTGACCATACTCCTAAAAGACTGTCTTAATTTTGTTATGTTCTAAAAGTGAAAACTTGAAATTAGAGGCATTCACATCAATAGTTTGTGAAAATCATTCAGAGGAAATGCAACAAAAATAAAACATCAAATCTCTACTTCATTTTTTAAAAGCCTTTAAAGAATGAGTTTTCTTTCACTGCTTCACACCACAGCTCGGATGACTCTAGTCATTGCATTTTAGGGAGCTGAAGAGGATTTTTAATCTGCTTCCACTGTCAGTTCTTGGACTTCAAAGCTCTGAAGTGTGGCTGGCTACAAAAAATGCCTGCACCTGCATCTAAATTCACAGAGATAGCTGTGTTCCTCTGGGACAATGCAAGCCACAGATTCCAGAAGGAAACAGCCAGGGACAAAACAAGCACACACCATCTAGGTTGCTGTGAACTTCCAGAGGAAATCAGACAAACGTAGCCTGAATCACTTCTAGGAAACACTGCAAAACTTTCGACTTTTAAAAGATTTTCCATCATAATCAGGACACCACTCACAACACCAACTCTTCCCCTTCCCACTTAGAGAAAGATATGTTGCCCTCAAGCAGAGCTCTCTCAACCCAAGAAGGACAGACACTCCAGGAAGGCCACCAGAGATTATACTATCACAGTCTAATTACCACAGAAAATGCTTACATGAAACAATGAGAAACATTAGAACAGACCCAAAGGTAAAATCAGTGGGGACCTCTTGAACAAGCAAATCATCAGAGACTTTGTTCTGCCTTCAGGGAAGGAGAAAAGAGGTCATCTGGATTTACTAAAAAAAGAAGAATCCAACAAACAAGCAAAAAAAATCCCCCCAAGCCCCCAAAACACAAAAATACCTCTTCATTTTGTAAGTTTGCATCTGGTGCTCTCCAAAATCACAATTTCTTTCCTGGGCCTGTTCAGCTGCTATGATTTTCCGAGTCTTTCAAAGAAGGCCTGGAGGCCCTTGAGCTAGAAACACTGGCCTTATGGCTACTGTAAACCTTCACACAGTTGGCTGTAGGAAGCATTAGGAAAATATACAGCCCTACCAACACCCAAACTAATTTTCTACACATGAAAAATGTGTCTAGCACAGCACAGGCAAATTGTTCAAGAGCAGGCAACCTGGCAATTAGCCAAAATACTATTAAGGGCCCCTCCTCCAGCTGTCATTAGTATTCAGATCTCTCTCTCCCTTGTTGCCAGGTATACCTGGGAGATTCCATTTAGGGGGCAGCCTACAATGTGTTGTTATTATACATAACATGCTATCATATTTTGTGATTACTGCAGTTCCAAATTTTCCATATTTTTGCAGCTCGAGAGGGCTCACTTAGCCCAGCCCAGCCACAGAGCAGGGGCCTGTTGTGCAAGATGATGTAACTGCACTTTTTATCAAAACCAAAAGCCATTCCCTGCCCATGGCTCCCAGTGTCAGTTACCACAGCACATGCTGGGCAGGCAGAACACATGAATGGGAGATAGGACAAGAGCACAGGAGGAGGAGACAGCAGCAAAACAAATCTTACTGTGTGGACCATTCCCTTGAGTCATCTCCTGCCTGGATGGCAAGCAGAGCCATCACAAGTGGATGAGTTTTCCAAGTGCTCTCGGTCAGATGCCACCCGTAACACTAAGCAGAACTTGGGTTTTGAGGCCTTGAGGCCAGAGATGGTGGAGTTTCCCTGGAAGAAGAATGCTGGCTGTACTTGGACCAATGGGCACTTCTCAGATACCTTGGCTTCTGCTCATGAGCACAAGGGTCTTCTAACTAGTGAGCAGGAGAAGAGCCATGTCCTGCTTGGCCTGGAGCACTGTTTGTCTGGAGGTGAGGTCCTCAGAAGGAAGGCAGTGATTTATGAAGAACTTGAGTTCAAGAAGATGGTCTGTATTTTTGCCTTGAACATTTATGTCAGTGGGGACCGAAGAACAGGTCACCAACAATCCTCTGGGAGACTCTGCTTTTCTCAGAGGTCTGAGCACCAAATTTCTCACAAAGCACACTGAAGTCCACCACCCAAGTGTCTGTATGCAGATTCCTTCCAAACCGAAATGCTCAGCAACAATTAGCTTCAGGAAACAGAATTTTCAAATATGTAGTAACAGCATAGGTGAAAGGAATGTAATTACACACTGTGACAAACAGTTCAGGAAGATCAGCACTGTACACAGGGGAAACATGAAGGAGAATGCCTAATCACGTGAGTCATCATGTTTTATGCAGTTACTCCAAGCTGCAGCAGGGTATTTCTGTATTATTTTATTTAGATGATGGAAGCTTATTCTTAAGTCATTTGTAGTCTTTTCTGGTATCATAAAAAAGCTCCAAATGACCTTAATTAGGTCAAAAAGATGAAGCCATGGTAGCCTTTTACAGATGGATTTTAACTTGCAGTATCTAAATTTTTTGGCAATAAACCCTCATTTTAAAAAATAAATATAATTTAGATTAAACTATCTCTGTGATTTGAATGACATTGCACTGATGCAAAGCTAACACTGCTCTGCTGTTGGCAGAATTACACTCTTGTTTCAGAAAGATCTGAAGTTCAACAGCATCTTGACTTCTGACTAGGGCTTGTAACAGCTTCTAAGATCTAAAATAGCAGATAATAAAGGCCTAATGTGAATGACATAATGGCAATACCCTGGATAAATGGGCCCAAGGCAAGATGAATCCAGTGGCAGTTGTTTGTACTAGCATTTGCTTTTCTGCAGTAAACAGAGCATATGAAGCTCATAGCATGTCTGTAGCTCTGGTGTGAAACTAGGGTCAGTGTGCATTTCTGGGGTCCCTTTCAGACTCAGTACATAAGGGACACAGCAATCAGCAGGTCAAAAGAGGTGATTCTTCCCCTCTGCTCTTCTCTCATGAGACCCCACCTGGAATACTGCACACAGTTCTGGGGCCCTCTACATAAGAGGGACATGGAACTGTTGGAGCAAGGCCAGAGAAGGCCACAAAATTGATAAGAGGACTGGAGCATCTCCCAATGTGAAGACAGGCTGAGGGAGCTGGGACTGTTCAGCCTGGAGAAGAGAAGACTGTGTGGAGACCTAATAGCAACTTTTCAATATCTGAAGGGCCTTGAAGGGAGCTGGAGAGGTGACAGGACAAGGAGTAATGGGTTCAAACTGATGGAGGGGAAGTTTAGGTTAGATATTAGAAAAAACATTTTTTACTATAAGGGTGGTGAGGCATTGGAACAGGTTGCCCAGGGCCATGGTAGCTGCTCTGACCCTGGCAGTGCTCAAGACCAGGCTGGATGAGGCCTGGAGCAACCTGATCTAGTGGGGAGGTGTCCTGCCCTTGACAGGGAGGGTTGGGACTAGATGATCTCTAAAGTCCATTCCAACCCTTAAATTCTATGATTCTATGCATCTGTTCCAGCTCCTAAGCTGTACTATTGAATGCAGACTCTGTTTACAGGTTTGAGGACTGGAGGTACCGTCAGGTCAGTCACTGATTTTGACCAAAAGAGAAGCCACCATCTTTCTCAACAGCCTTTATCAGTTTGTTCCAAAATGGAAGTTACTAAGTAACTATAATTATCCTGGAACTCCTTAAGTTAAACAGGCCTTTTTGACCCAGGGAGGATAATGCTTCTTTAGACAAACAGGTAAACAAAGGCACAGAAAGGCAGGCAATGAGCCAAGGTCACACCATCAGTTATCATTTTGGAAGCGCAATTCATAGGGCATTGCTTAATCAGGAGACCACTATGAGGTTGCCTGAGGCAGACAGACAGGATGGGTTTACAGGCTGCTATCTTATACTTCAGTGACAATTAGTCTCTTAGAAAAAAAATAAATCAGTTCTTTAAGAACAATCATGTGCAAAACATAAAAAACAAAAAATAGGGGGGGGAAGGTTCCCAAACGATAGCTTCTGAGCTTGCTTGTGAAAAATTACCCATTTGTTTCATTGAAACCAGCGATTTATCAGTCTAATTTCCTTCTAGCAACCAGAGACCTTTCAAAACTTGATTGCAGCTAATGTGCCAGTGTTTCAAAGCATTTTATTCAACTATCAAATAAGCTAATGAAGACCTTTAATTTACTGTTGAAGTACAAAGTGGGCTGAGCAGGTCAGACACTTCATGCTCCCAGGGCAGCAGAGGTGTGGATGAAACTCTGCTGTGCCTCAGCTCCTCAGAGAGACCCAGACCTGCAGGAGAGCTGGGGGAGGCCACAGCAGCCAAAGGATGTGCAGAGGCAGCTCCCACTGTGCACAAAGACACATTAGCCCTAACCTGAACAGCAGCAGAGAGCTCCAATTGAACATTCACACACCAGCATGCAAATGGAGATTGTCCAACCAAACACCTTAGTCAGAGAGGACAAAACCTCACATCTTGGTCCCCTCACCTATGTTCTATGCTTTGGTGACACCTAACAGCTACTGTCCTGGAAGAACAGCAAACAGTGGGACTCCCAGTACTTGTCTGGGGACAGGAAGCTCTGGCCCCTGTAATCAATGTTATGTAGCCTCTGGATAGAAGGGATGAAAGAGCATTTATCTGTCATGTAGTTGGACACAGTAACTCCCAACTGCAGTATTCACCAACCACACAGTGCCTCGCCAAACCCAGAACACCACAAAGTGGCAGGCTAATACTGTCCCCACCTAAGGCAAGTGACATTTGCTCAACTTTGGCCCGCGAGGAGCCAAGGATTAATATTTGATCTTGGTATTTTTATTCAATTCCTTGTTCTCTTAGCTAGTGTCTGACAAAGCTTGTCCCCACCCTTGGGGATTCCGTGGCTACAGCCACTCTTATGCATCCCTCATTCTCAGTTAACACCCAGATGCATTAAGAAGTTGCACCTATGACTTTACTGGAAACATTCAAAGTCTGGGAGGTAAAATGGTTAGTAACAGAAAGAGGCAAAGTGGTGCATGTGTTGCTGAACCAAAACATCACATGAGATAGGAGCTGAAAGTTTCCTAGCCAAGATGCTGATCACGCTGGTTTGCTGATCAGGTGAGCTACTTAAACCTGTTTGCTGCAATAAGCATTACTGAAACAGACCCAGTCCAGCTCATTATCTCTACACAATGCCAGATGAAACGGCTGAAGTCACGTCCACTTTATGAAGGCTGAAAATCATTGCTGATACAAAACACACAGCATGGCTCAGGATGTGGGAAGGATGTCTTCACAGCTACTAGGAGGTGTTAAAGATGACCTCATCTTCTCATTTACTTCTGATACTGGGTCAAATAAGCAATTGAAGAAAATACTCCCTCCTGCCCCCACCAGCCTCCTAGAGATCAACACATCTGCAAACACATTCTGCAGACCTCAGGGTGGAAAGCCAGATTGTAGCCTGCCTTATCTCTTCTGACTCGCTAAATGTATTTCAGGCCTCAAGCATCACATGATTGTACATAACGTGTGAATACAATAAGTAACATGGCTTTCATAATGGATCAGCAGGGATCAGCAATGTTGAACAAACACCCATATTTGCAAAAGCACCTTCTCAGCCCGTGAAGCAGGTGACCTTGCCTCCCAAGGGTTACAGTGCAGAGTTAATGATCCGCAAATTAAGGATATGAAATTTATCCACAGCTCCCCCCTTAACTGCACCGTTTTGCACCAAATCAAACAAACACTCACTGCTCTACAGAAACCCAGGGCTGTAAGAGAGGCTGGTTCCCCACAGTGCAGGGGCAGGGGCCAGTGCATTTTCTGCAGGAAGGCATCTGCTGGAGGGGACAAGACTTCATGAGAAAGCGTAGATCACTATCTTGTTCAACGCCCTTTGTGAGTAATACGGTGCATATCTCACAGTCTACCATGTGACCAGGTAGGACTTCACGGCAACCTTGAGGACTCCTAAAGACCAGTCCAATCTCTCAGCTATTAGCATTTTTCAGAACAGATTTCTACACACTGGAAAATCCTGATTGTACAGGACAAAGCCCTGTATGTTGTGCTGGACCACAGGATTCAGGTATTCACTAGATTCAATTCTGCATGAAATGCCATATGGAAAAACCTCCTGCACATTGCCTCTCACATTCTTTATAAACTACATTCCATATCTCAATGGTGCGAAGGCCTTGTTTGCCCACATATTAATAGAGTAACCATATATACACATGAGTGTACACAGGACACTTCTGACCACACTATGCTTCTTTCACAAGGGGTATCATTAAGTTGAGATCATAGGGTTTTGTCACTGCCACTTGAGGACTCCCTGAATCTCTCTGTCAGTATAACCTGTGGATACGTCTGAGGGATTTTTGACTTTGTTGGCCTGGAATGCCATGCTCTTTCCTCACTAGTGAGTTTTTGGCCGTGGCAGTGCATTTACTGCTGCTGAAACTGGCTTTAGAAGTTGCAGCCTGCCCTGAGGGACTAATTCCTACGTATTTGCTGTGCTAGTCAAAGCTTTTGTCTGGCCACAGGACTGACAGGGAGTTTCTGTAACAGAAATTCAGCAAAGAGAAGGAAACTGAATATTTTAAATCCACTCTAAGGCCTGCCCTCTTTAAGAGAAGCTGAGGCAAGCAGGCAGGAATCTCAGTTAGGCAACATGGCTTTGCTGGGACAAAGCAGGGCCTGTTGGTCATTTGTCTGTGAGAGACAGGGCCTGAGCCAGCATGTCCAGGGTTCTCTTGGCAGGAGCTCCAACAGGGAAGCAGCTTGGCCTCCCCAACAACCTCCATTTCCTCCAGCACATTATCAGCACCCATTCCGTCCTGTTTGTCTTCTTCAGACAGTCTCTTTTACATGATCACTTTGATACAAGTGAGTCCTCCTCGAGTGAATTAGAAGATAAAGCCGAGTTGTTCTCATAGTCTCTAACACGGGGTCTTCCTTTAAGTATCTCAACCCTTTTGATTCCAGACAGCACACTCCAGCAAATATTGGAAAATACTCTCTGCCTCTTGCCCCTCATACTAGCATAAGATTTTTTAACCCATTGTTATCCCTTGAAATCAGGATACAGCAGCATGCACACAACAACTACTCTCAAAGTACTCCATGGAGTTTAATAGTAGACACAGACCAAGACCAAAGTGAAGGGTGTACTAAAGAGACATAAAAATAACTGAACAATTTTAAATGTACACACATTTGCCTACACAAGGCCTGCTTCTGTAACGCTCGGGAGTGAGGTATGATTGCTTCAGGATCCAATTTGTAAGTGCAAGAGTCATGCAGATGCCATATCTATCAGTGGGATACCTCTGCAGAGAACTGTGTTCCAACATGGTGACCAGGGAATACTTTTCACTTTGATAATACGCCATATTTGTAGGTTCATAGATGCTACAAGGGAGGAGTTACTGAAACAAATTCAGCGATGAGCATAATGAGCTGCAGAACTGGACCATCTTGCCTTGAATCCTGTTTCTGACAGTAGCAAATGCTGATGGCAGAATGTAAGAATAAGATTTTTTTTAGCCTGTGCTGCTGCACCCAGTCTAGTGTCTAACAGGTAAAAAACCCTCACATTCTTCTAAACCACTCAGCCTTTATTTTAAGAGCAAAATTTGAGGAATAATAGTCTGAGTGCCCTGAGGAACTAAAGCTGAATTGAAGAACAAAGAATCTGTTAGGCAGCAGGGGAAAAACCACTGAGATATTTTAAAATGGAACATTACAAACACTGAAAACAAGTAGTCTAAAGAAATGGGACAGCAAGACACACAGGGGAGCAAGTGGAAGAAGGCAGAGTCAACTACATTTAACTGTGCAGAAAGTTTGCTTTATATGAAACAGTTCAACTCCCAGGCTTAACCATGGCTGTCCTCTGCCCCTGGCCACAACAAAACACAACAGCAACAACATGAACAGTGTTCCAGCTTCGGGGACCAAAGGAGAAATTCAGGTGCACAGTTCTATAATATGGTCACACATATCCCCCTCCCAACTGCTTTCTCTCCCCCTGCTGTCACCACCCATGTCTTTGTCTGGAGAGCTGACAGTTTTAAATAGAGCATACAAAACTGGCTGTTTTCAAGGCCCCTTTGCTGCCTATAGTAGACAGCATGTAACACGTCTTTACACCGAGTCACTTTTTCAAATTTCAGTTTTGATTACTTCAGGGCTGTGTTTCACACTATGCTGTTATTTATTTTAATGAACTCTGCCGACTCTATCATTTGGTTCAAACTAGGAGGTCTATGGAGCTGTTATGCTACACACAAATTCAGGATGATACAGCAAAGTAACCCAAATGGAATGAGGCCAAATAACATGTAATCATGTCAAACAAGGAGGGAGGGTAGACAGTGCAGAGGGGGATGGGTGGGGAGAAGTGGAGATGCAATAAACACTGTGCACAGAAAACCAATGCTTCTCACTACACATGAGGTCCAACAAACAGGAGGACAGCTCTGGCTGAGAGGGCAGAGCAGGATCTGGCAATCAGGTAGGTGGAAAATGAAAGTCATTTACTGAACTGGCAACTGATTTTTTTCCTAGCAGCCTGTTTTCACAGGGGAGCAAAGGCAGTCCTTGAAAAAGGTCTCAGCAATAAAATGCTCTTAAGGTTTGTTTTTTTGTGTTGCTGTTCACAACTTGAAGAAAGCAGAAAAGGACAAAATAATATGGAGTTACACCAAAAAGAGAGACTCCAGACAGTTACTCCATCTTGCTAATCTGCTCATTACCTGAAGAAAAAGCCTTCTCAGCTCTTGACGTTAACTAAAGTCTTCCTTACCTCTCTTCCCCTATAACACAAATACATCTCTTACTCTTGGAGTGGAATGAGTAGGCAGTGACTTTGTGATCTGCTTCTTGGGCAGAACTAGAAATGGGATAAACTTCTGAGGCAGAAATAACACAAAATGCATTCACATGTTTGCAGAACAAACAGATGAATTGAAGGTAAGGCAATATAGTCACCAGAATATTTCACTGCTTTTGTTCCAGTAGGCTGAATGACAGAAAGGTGTCTGCACTGGAATAATTTGTCCCAAGGGGAAATGATAATGCGAATAAATAATACACAGTATTTCTTTAACGTGCAAAAAGAAGGAAGAGCAGGACATAATGAAGCCTAAGGAAGAGGAGTCCTGGAGGTTTTTATTCTTTCCTCATAACCACACACAGTCATGGAGGCACTTTATGTTGGTCTCCAAATTCTTGGACATGAACCTATAACAAAACATACCAGAACTCCCCCTACTGAGGAGCTATCACAGCCACAACTAAGTATTTGAAGAATTTCTTCGCCGAAAGCCTTCTCTTTTGGAAAGTGCTGATTCTTTGAAACCAAAGCTTTCTGTGGAAAACTGTCAGCTTCAATGAAATATTAGCTGAGAAGAAGTTCCTGTGCTCACAGTGCCATTGCTCGGCAAGACCAGGCAGACCCAGCATTCCTTCTGGGGTCCTTCTGCACCAGCCATCCCCTGCAGGGGCAGACAGACAGACAGACAGATGGATGGACACCAGAAAGGGCAAACTCCTCTGTGCAGAAGGCCAGATTTAGAAAAGGTGTTTGAACCTGGCCTTTCCGACTCGGCTACTACCATATGGGAAGGGAGTTGGTTCCTGTCTCAGTCGCTTTCTCTGAAGTATGGGCTTAGCTCTTTCTTTTTCAAGAAGAGAGCAACCAAAAAGACAAAACAGTAAACTTTTTCTGAAACAGCTCTTTGTTCCCACTCTCTAGTTTTAACACAAATGATATCGTTGCACTCACACTAAGGATTTGATCATTATTTTGGCTAAAGGAAACTAAACAAACAAGGGCAAAACCTTGTAACTCTGTGTCATAGTGCTACATTCAGAAAGACTAAGCATAAGACTTAAACTGAAGTAAAGCCTTGCCTCGCTCTCTACCCTCCAGCCTGAGGCTGACTCTCCTTGCATGAACACTTTCACACTTGTTGCCAGCACCATTTCACTAAATCAGTGGAACAAGGTGCGAGCTGGGCTCCCTGACTAGGGAAACATTGTTTTCTGGTGATGTTTAAGAGCCCTAAAAATCTGTCTAAAAATGCCAGATCCTCTGTTTAAACTAAGTGGCTGCAGCAAGATTTTGTTTCAAAGAATAAAACTGCAAGAAGTTGGGTTTTTTTTAGCCCAGATGGAATACAGAAAGGCTCTTTCTGGTTCTTGAATCTCATTGTATGCTATCACAAGCAACTGCATTGGTTAAATCCCTTCCCAAACACTTTAGACCCTGTGTACGAGACCCTGTATATGCCAAGGACTTTTAAAACAGCTCAACTGCTTGGCAAATTCTTAGTGAGCTCAACCTGGGTGTGTGCTTGTCCATGCTGATGGCCATCCAGGGGCTGCTGCTGCAGGACCCCAGGGCTGAGGAGCTCAGTACTGCACTGTGGTGCCTCCGCTCAAGGCAGGTGATGCGTTTCACTGTAGTTGTCCTGAGTCCAAAGAGAGCTGTGCCTCCCCCTGAGACAGCATACTCAACTAGCTTCCAGTCACTATCAAACTCAGACAAAAACAAATGAAAGAATTACCCCTTGGGTATATTTATATGCCTAGCTACAAAATATGCCATTTAAAATATTTTTGGTTGATTTTTTGGAAGCCATGAACCATGGAAACAGAAGAAGATGAAGTCTTGCAGACACTGTTTGCTGGAATACAGTTGAGTGCAAATCAATTGAGGTTCCAAGCAACAAGGAAGACATGTCCACAGACAAACTGTGAGCCCACAGCCACCTTGACACAAGTCTGTGCTTAGGATTAGGAGCTGAACCACAGCCATTTCAAATACCATGACATTAACTCACCTAAAATCCTTTTGTTGGTACAAAATCAGCTTTATTTGTGGATCACTATTATGTGATTGACATTTTTATGTACCTAATTTGCTGTACCCAATCACTGGTTTGGCAATAAGTGATAATGCCTTGTACTTTAGAGTTTGCTGATGTATAAGCCACTTCAGAGGGAATTGCCCAGGGAGAAAGTAACACTGACCATATGACCTTAGCCATATGCAGAGGGTCTAGAAGAGTTAGAGCATGCTGCTGTGCCATCCAACCTTCCCAGCAATTACCAAAAGAATGGTTGGCAGAGGCACTCGGTCCCTGGCTGTGTTTCCCATCAGGTTTTTGAGTTGCAAAACTCAAGGGCTAGAAAAGGCAGAAAGATTCAAGACCCACTTGGTGAGAGGGAGAGTCCCTTTGCCAAAGCATGAGTCAATGGAAATCTGCTGTGTCCAAAAGAGTAGTGCAGAGATTGTCCCCATGCCCCAGCTTCTATTAGGATATTGACTTCCAGCATCCACGTGACCACATCTGCCTGGCAAGGCCATGATTCAGTCAGCAAGCTGTACACACCACTCTTGGTACTATCATGGATGCAAAAATGGAAAAGGAATAGCAAATCTGTTACCCCAATGAGCATAAAAAGATTATGTTCCTAAAATGCAGATGTTGAATTACCCCTTAGGTATATTTATATGCCTAGCTACAAAATATGCCATTTAAAAATATTTTTGGATGATTTTTTTCGAAGCCATGAGCCGTGGAAACAGAAGAAGATGAAGTCTTCACTGCACTGTTTGCTGGAATACAGTTGAGTGTAAATCAATTAATCAAATTGATGCCAATACTGATTTTAAAATTTTTTTCTTTTTTTTTTTTTTTTTTGCTTCACAAGACTTTTTCCTGCAACTATAAGTGTCCTACTTGCTTAGGTAATCCAGTCTAAATACTTACAGGCTTTGTAGGAAGTTATGGCTTGGCTATAGTTACTTGACTAATGGTAGGAGAAAGATCCATAATATAATCCTTTAAGGCTTAATTCAGTCACACTTCTAAATCAGATTTTGGCACACTTACCGTCGCTGTATTTAGACTCATTGACACAGATTTACAGCCTGTTAAGCTTGTTTCTTCCCAACTTTCAGTCTAAACATTTCATTGAAAATACAGAAATACCTGTGACAAATTAAAAGATATGCATCAACCAGCTGATCACAGAAGGCTTCATCTGATAGGCTAGAAGAATATTCCCATTATACTGTTGTCATCCAGCACAGAGGCAAAGATTCTTCATGGGAAAGGTAATGTTGCTAATAATGTGTTTCCCAAATACTCAGATTCTGTGAACACATAGTCTTGCTAATGAGAAGACACGACATGTTTAGACCACTACCAGAATGCTAGAGTGGTTTTTTTTGTTTTGTCACTCAAAAATGAAAAAAGGAACTTCTACTCAAGTGCCTTTACTCTAAGTTATAAGAAATGATTACAAGTTTCATTTGTTTGTTTGTTTTTGTTGTTATTTTTGTTTTCTCCTTTAAATGGAATCTTTCTGGAGAGTATGGCATTGACAAAGTGTTGAAAACACAGAGTGCCAGGCTGCCTCCCAGACATAGCATATTCCATATGTTTCATATGGATTTATCTGCTCCAGCAGCAAGTGGCACAAACATGAGCAGCCAGGATAACATCACCGTCACTTCCATAGTGTGGTCATTCTTCTGCAAGTCCCTCTTGGAAAGTGGGTATGAAATAGTACAACTCTGGTAGACTTCACTGGATAGCACTAGTTTACACCCGATCTGATTTGCAGGCTTCTTCTCTACTAGTATGATGTGTGGAAACAGTGCTAAGAGATTTAAAGAGCAGAACACTGTCAGCCTGTGGTTATTTCAGGGTCTCTTGCACCGTGCTTTGCCAATTTACAGCTGACTTGCTTATTAACCTCACGGTATCACAACTAATTGAGATGCTGCTTCCTGCTATGCTGATCTACCACCGTGTATCAGCTGCGGCTGAAATTGGATGAGGAATACAGGTTTACTTCAGAGTAGCAGCAAGCAATCCTTAGTGCTGACCCTGCAATCTTTACCAAGCTGGAATTCCCATGGGGTTTTGGATTGAGGTGTGCAGAATTCACCTTTGAAGTTCATACATGAACAGAAACACAGTGAGGACAAACATGAGTAGGGACTTTCAGGGTCCTCAGAAAGGTAAACTGCAACATCATATGCTATTGCAATGGTATCAGGAATTAAAGTCCTTCTACAAATAGCAGAAATTAACTGTTATTTTGCTCTGTTCACTTGTTTTCAACTAGGTATTCTCCCATCTTTTAATCTTTGAGAATAGAATGAGAAACACTCTTCCAGACTATATGAATGTGATATTTTAAAAATATTTTCCTGATGTGAATTAGAATGAAAAATTCAACTTCATTTTTTTTCATTGCAGCTATTCATTTTTTCTTATCTTTTTCAGTTTAAGCTTCCATTTATGTTTCAAATAGTACAGTTTATAAAAGAATTGTTCAAAGCAGATGTTTCAACAATGTCAAAACCTTTCCTGTAAAAATGATTGTAAAAGACAAAATGTGATAGGATAGTCTCAGAAAAAGCCCTCTCCTGAAAAAAGGAGTTGATTTAATGAATTATCATTTTATGACACAGACATTTGAATAAGAAATTCATAATTAATTCCTTTCAATAACCTCTCAAGAAGGAACATCCTTTTACTATCTATAAGCCTGGAATTACTGTGCAAGTGTGCTGAAGAGTGCTAGAGACAGGTATGTGCTCAAAGCCACCTGGGTACTTCTCCTTCATGGCTCACTCTGGAAACCTCAAAAGAAGCACAGGGAAAGTGTTCCTCTCCAAATGACAGCAGAACAATGCCATCCCCATGCCCCTGACGAATCAGGCCAGAACAAAGTAGGCTGCTTCACTTTCACTTGTCACTCCGATATCCTTTTGCATACACTTCAACAAGGAAGACAAGAAGAGTGCATTAAATGGCTTTCCCTATTCCACATTATCCTGTTCTGCATCTGTATTGATGATACAGGCTGAGTATTTTACATAGAAAGAATTTATATGTAAATACAGATAATGAATTTAACAAATTCTTCCCTTAGAGTGTGGCTCTATGTGAAGTCGCGTTCTCTTCCCAAGGATGTGAGCAGGAAGCATGTTCTAAATCTTGAGATTCCACTCCTCAGTGGAGTATGCTGCCATTATAACAATAAGCTGCCCCAAAAATAATAGCTTCAATTACATTTTCATGATTAGAAGTTTCCACTAAAGCTGATTTAACAATCCATTATACTGTCTATTTTCCATGCTTATGCCAATGACTTGGAAAATTGTAAAACTGCAAAAGTTTTTACAAGAAAATAAGCCAGACCCAATTGAACCATCCAAGAGCCAGTCCTGCAGTTTAGCTCCTTCCCTCCCCACCCCTGAAAATTTCAAATCCACAACCAGCACCCAAATATAAGACTTATTACTCCCTCCTGCACTCTTATGTTCCTTCTCCAAGCAGGTGGATAGAAGTCTTTCTACATGACTTAAACATTGTCTCAGTACAGGCTCACTGACTTCCATCATTTTTCATGCAGTAGCAAATGATATTGAAAAGGCTTCACAGAATACAAATCATGAATAGAAAAGTAGAAAAGAGAAAGAAAAACATGTTGGTAACAACTATTTGATTATGAAATTTCAAAACTTTGCCAGATGAGCATTAAGATGACTCCAAAGGGTCACGTCTGCAGTTCACTGTTGAACAGAAGTTTGCATGGTCAGATGAAAACAGGATGAATGTATTTCAAAGGTTTACCTATATATTCAAGTCAAAAAGTATCATCCAGGATACCTTGCAGGATATCTCCATTCATCTCCAGAGATATCCTTCTCTCTTCCACAGCTAGCAAACCTTGTAAGCAAGGCTTCTTTCAGCTCTGTGGGTCAGAACAGACAAGGGCTACATATTACACTCTGCTGAGTTACTGTACATGAAAAAGGGAAGTATGCATGAGTGCATGAAATTAACAGATCAGGCACCTAAGGCCATAGACAACGTTTGCTTCCATGATTTGCTTATGTCTTGCCTTAGAAAACACATTAGGAACACACTATTAAGAAAATGCCGTGCAGCTACTCATACCGAATGCCTCATTTTAGGGTCAGGCCTTGAAGACAATATAATTTCTATAAAGAAGCAACAGAAAATCAGTTATTTCTTCAACCACAGTAAAAGAAATTACTGTTTCCAACACCACTCAGTTTGGAGCAGGTTTTTTTCTACTAACATTAATGCAAATGACTGGTTTGGGTCCAAACATGCTACTCCATGAAGTGGACCCATTTTGGAAAGATGTGAGTAGAGACATGGACAGATCAGCAGAGATGTTGTGCAGGACAAACACTCAGCTTTGTTCTAATAGCAGCACTGAAGGGCTTCAGTGAGACTAAGAGCCATAGGTTTGTTGCCATTTTGGCACCAGTAGTTATGGACAAACACCTCTCTTACAAGACAGATGCCATTTGCCTGCAGGGTGTCACTGTGGTTTTCTCCCTGCCCTGTACTGGACAGAAAGGTAAGGCAGGATTGGAGACAAATAAATCCAAGACCATTTACCAATCACTCATCCCATTGCTTCCAATCTTGCCTCTCCTCCCATTTGCCTGGGGCCTCAGGCTCCTTTCATCAAACACTGAAATGCAATAATCTAGGTCAAGACAAAGGAAGTGAATTCTACTGTTGAAAAGACCATGGGGGTAACAACAACACTGTTAAGGAAACTTCCCTGTCCGACTCTCCAGGAGTCAATCTGGCAGTCACTCAGCACCGTCTGAGCAGGGACCACACTCACACAGTCAGACCAGCTTGGCCTTATTGGCTCCACCCTAGGTTTCCCATAGCACAGTCTCAGACGACCAGATCCTTCAAAGAATTTAATCATAGTGTAAACTAAATAACAGAACAACAGACTCATAGAATTATAGCTCCAGCTGGTGTCTCCGAGGAGGGATCCCAAACAAAGCAAGCCCTGGGCTTTTCACCCTTGTAGTCTAAGGGCAGGAAAGCCTGGAGGTTGTTGACTCCTGCTGTGTCACCAAGTGTCCTGTCACCTGGCTGGACCACAGGTCCCCAGGCACTTTGGTATGCATTAGGTCAGCAGACCACAGCCTCTTGCCTCAGGCTCAGGATCCTGCCCCTAGAGCTCAACCCACAACTCACACTGCAGCTGCCCCCAGCTCGCTGCACTGAATGTGTTCCTCAGTATGACAGACAAAAACCCCACAGTCACTTGAAAGGTTGAAGACCAAATACCATTCCTTCTCCTGGCTGCAGAAGTCATATAACCAATCAACATGCTCCAATCAACAGAAAACCAATGCTGACCACGGTCAGCATTCCCAGAGAAACACTGTGCTCCGGGCACAGCCACTCAGCTCACAGCCCAATCTCTGCAGGGAGTTTCACCTGACTGCAAAGGGCAATAGCATCGTTATAAGCAATGAACACGAGATCTGTGCAAATGCAGGAACTGCTTTTGAAAAACCCTCTAGAGATTATATAATCTACAAATGTTGAAATAAATGCACGTCCCATCAACTAATCCTACAAGAGCTGTGTTTGGAAGGAAATACAGAGCTCTGGCATTATATCTATGTTGCTGTCTAAATTTACTGGGCACTATCAAGGCCAAGCTGTAACCTTCCTCAGGGAGATTACCCCTCTCTTGCAGGAGGAAACTCAATTTCACTGAGACCAATATTTGACTCTCAGAGCACAAACTACAAGGCTGCAGCCAGGCCACACCGCTGAGAGCTCCCACAGCCAACAGCAAGAGGGAAACGCAGCAGCCAGTACTGCCAGTGCTTTGCAGGGGCACGAGAAGGTCAGAGTTTCACAGATATGCTCTACACATAGACACATATGCATGCATTTGCAAGAAGCTTATTCCCTCTCTTGGTGTGCTACATGTTGTTTTGTGCACACAACCCTGTTTTCTGATGGCAAACCTTGAGGAAGTGCCACTGGGACAACCCTCCTGGACACGCGTGGAATTGTTTGACTTGTCTGCATCCTATTCCAAGCTTTGACACACAAGTTTGACTTCCAGAAAAACCAAGGGGGCTCAGGCATAGGGAGCTGATTTGGACCCCTGTGCTAGTCTCAGCATGCTGATAATGCCTATGCCTTATGCCTCACAGACTTCTTTCTGTCACTTTGTAGATGAAAACAATAGTTAAGTTGGCATAAGGTTCCCTACTACATGTCATTGACATTTTTATAGTACTGGAATCAGGTGGGCTTTTGCTGGTTCATCTCTATTCAGTTGTTTGCTTGGTAATAACCAGTCTATTTTTAAAATCAGAATCATCTCTCCTGGATATTTGGCTGTGTCTGAGTGCAGTACATGAATTAACCTTCAAATGTGCAAATGTAACAGCCTGCAATAATTGCAGTCATCTCTCATTACAGACCCTTTTAAACAAGTAGGTTTTTTCCATGCAGGATAAGCTCCCCCAAAACTAGCAAAACCAACACTACAGGCACCAAAGGAAGGGGCACCAGAGGCAGGAGCCAGGGGCAACATGACTGTCCCTGCTGCCCTCCCTGGAGCTTTGCCAGGGGTATCACCTCTGTGCTGGCTCCATCACCACTTAGTGCCTGAGCTTGAGCTGCTGTTACAAGCGACTTTGTTTCGAGCTATGGCTCAGGGCTTGGCACACAAGTGGTCTCCAGCCACTCCAATGGATTAGCAGGAGCATCTGGCCAAGAAGTGGTACCTACAGCTAAGAGAGGTGATGCCCGAAACAGTGGCAGTAAGAGTAATCTGCTTTCCCCTTATCAGAGTGTTTAAGCATGTGCTCATCATTAACCCCTTCTTAAAGTCTTCCCAATATTAAAGGGATTTAGCATGTGTTTGAAGGCTCTGCTGAGCACGTGAACAGAAGCACGAGCCCAAAGAGTCAGATGAACTGCAGTCCCCAAAGACTGAAAAGCTGTTTTAGAAGGTGGTAATGAAAGACAAATATCTTCCAGAAGGCTTAACATAAACCCATCAAAAATGGGATGCTTGGGGTCACTGTAAATGCACCATAACCCTGGGATTTACCGGGATGTTATTTCATTAGAAATCAGTGTGTACGTGCTGGGAAGGAAATATGGCAAAGTGGTTTGTAGAATTTAAAGACTGTTTTCTGGTATCTTATACAAAATAATTTTAGATTACATGCTTCATCACCGTTTTGACTTTTTATTTTTGTTTAAAGTTCACTTTAAAATTATTTCTCCTACTTTCATGTTTTTAACATACCTTTTTCCTAATTTAGTATAAGTTCCTTAAGGATAGAAAATTTCTTCTTACATCCATAAAGCAGACGCATTTTCAAATTCAGTTTTGCAGAATTTCAAGACTGAAATATGTGGATTTATTTAAATAGCTGCTTGGATGCTGAAAACACTAAGGTCCTTCTATACCTTGGGGAAAACAAGCTACATAGTTACTACAGAATAACTATTTCATAACACTCCTTTCAGTGCAGCTCAGCCATTCAGAGCAGCTCAGACATAATGCAAAATAAAAGTCACTTTAATTTTAGATTAAGGAGTGAAAACAGGGTAGCTGTGCTAAAACAGTTAATTCTGCATCAGCTAAGCCAAAAAGAATTTTCCCTGGCATAAAAGTATATCCATTTCTGTAACTTCACTTTGTAAGGGAACAGTTGTGAAATGGCTACAAAAATCACAATTAGAGAACAGCAAGAACGTGTTTTGCACTTTTTCTCTTCCACAGATTTAATTGCATGAACCTTCAGATGTATATTGGGACTGAAAAAGGTGGGGCGTCAGCAAAACAGTAACATTTTCCACCATGCCTAGAAAATCTGGGATTTGCAGTTCCATCTGAGTGTATTAGCAATTCTTAGAAATTAGATTTCATACGATAGTACAGTAGTCAACATTCATTTTTAAAATGAGTTTTTCATCCTTAGGTCTCATTGGTTTCTGTTACTTAGTAATCCCAAGTTTCTTTATAGCAGATGCTCAAGATAACACATTTTAAAAATGGAATAAATTAAAAGATAGCAGTAATTACAAGTGTGCACAGAAACTACCATGATTGTTCATTTTCCAATATGCAGAAGTTAACTTAGTGGCTGTATGGTTGGCTGGAGGTTGGCTTGATTTTCAAAGTTCATCAGCTATATATAGGATGTGTCAGCCTCCATTCCATTGAAGGGACTTGTGCTTTCCAAGCCTGGCTAGCTAAGAAAACATAGCATGTTACCAGGGCACACAGGCCAACATAACAAGACCTGCACGTAGTCTGACACAGCTGGTTTAGTGTGAAAGACCTTTCTCCCTTTTTGTGCCTCACACCATCCAGCATTTAAAGTTTGCTGTGAAAGGACATCGTGAAATTTTCTACTGAGAAAAGCTCACCTGACCTTCCCTCTCATCCTTCTGTTCCCAAACAGTGCCCATTAATTTTCTTATTCAGAAATTCTCTGCCTTTTACTGTGGAGAAAACATCTTTTATCCAAGCAGTTTTCAGGGACCTTGGCCTCACTATGGTTGTTCAGGAGGCCTCCAAAAGACAGATGACACCAACCACATGGTCTGAACTTGGGCACTGCAGCAAACATCCTCTTTGTGCTCAGGCCTGACCTTGAATTTGCCAAACTAGTCTTGGCTTTGGCAACAAAACAGCAGTAACTTCTTTCCTTTATTGCTTTCTATACAATTTAATATAACTATTTATCTGTGACATTAGTGTTGTGCTTTCTTCCCCAAGTAAACTCAGGGAGCATAAGGCACTCAGAGGGCCATGAGCTGGAAAAAAAAAAAAAAAAAAAGCCAATGGCTGCTGACCTAACAATTTTTGTAAGCTTACAAATAATACCATCAGCAGCATTTCTGAAATGGTTCATGGGCCTCACTGATAGTAAAATATTGTCTTACACTGAACTTGGGCTTATAGCTTCTCCCAAGTTTAACTAGATACTACTTAACAGACTGAATTGAAAAGGAAAGCAAACAGTTTCCCCCATAACATGCCAAACAGCAAGAGGACAGATTGCTTATTGACTTTCCTTTGCTCTTTGTCTTTCAAAATGCAGGAACATAGCATGTGTGTGTCCTATTGCTCTGTACCTTGTTTAACCAGGGACCAACCCCAACACCCTCCTTCTGGTGGTCAGGAACTGCCAGCAGCAAGGCAGACCCTGAGGTCTCATAGCCCAAATCTGCTATTTCTGACTGTACACAGCAAAACTTTATTGGGAAACTTGGCCAAGCGATCTCTTATTGTAAAAGAAATAGTTTTAACAAGCTAAATACTCAGACAACCTAATCTCTTAGTAAATGATATGAAAATACATTGTTTTCAGCCCATAAACTGGGGCTGAAGTATAACAAATAAGGCTCAAGATTTTAACTTTAGTATTTTGCGCAAGGAACTGTACAAAGGAATAAAGAGAGAAGCACTGTGTTCCCAATGCTCTCTCTCCAACTGGGTATTTACAAGTGTAGTGGTCTAACTCCAGCAGCCACCAAACTCCATGCAGCCACTTGCTCACCTCCCCACCAACGGGATGGGGGAAAGAATCTGAAGGGTAAAAGCTACAAAAACTCCTGAGTTGAGATAAAGACAGTTTAATAGAGAAAGCAAAAGCTGCACACACAAGCAAAGCAAAATAAGGAACTAATTCAGTGCTGCCCAAAGACAGGAGGTGTTCAGCATCTCCAGGAGAGCAGGGCCCATCACGCGTAACGGTTCCTTGGGAAGACAAACACCATCAAGGAGGGAAGATGTCCCTCCTTCCTCCTCCCACCTTATATACTGAGCATGATGTCCTGTGATATGGAATATGCCTTTGGTCAGTTTGGGTCACCTGTCCCAGCTGTGTCTCCTCCCAATCTCCCATGCATCCCCAACTCCCTTGCCAGTGTGGCAGTATGGAAAGCAGCAAAGGCCTTGGCTCTGTGTGAGCTCTGCTCAGCAATAGCAAAGACATCTCTGCATTATCAACCCTGTGTTCTGTACAAATCCTAAACATGCTAGCCACTGTGAAGAAAGTTAACTGTACTTCAGCCCAAAGGACGACAACAAGTAAATAGCACTCAGTTTTCAGTGTGAGACTCAGCTGCCCCTTCAAATGCTCAAGGCTGAAAACTGTGGCAGCTTCCATCTTCTTATCTGCTCGTGCTTCCTCCTCTTATCAGGTGCTTACAGACAGCAATAGAATGATAGGGAAGCTGCTGCTTGTGCTGCATCAGAAAGCAAAAAGCAGCACGGATGTGCACAAACACACAACTCAACAAAGGCAAGTTCCGAGTCCTCATCTGCTTGAATGAAGCCAATAAATCAAGAACGAGCTGAGAATACACTTGCCTAAACCCTCACATTTGAATTGTTCTCCTGCCAGAGCACACACCTTCAGAAGATTTGATTAACTCCCACTCCAAAAAAGGCAATGCAGTCCTCTAATATCTTTTCAGTTAATGAGGACAAGTTACAAAAATGCTTCAAACAATATTCAACCTTGAGACAGTGCTTCCCTTTCTCCCATTGTAGAACATACTTGTCAAAAAGGAGCCCACGCATCACTTAGGGAAAAAGGCTCCCACAGTGATGATTATTGAAAAAACACAATCTGCACATGCAACATCACCCACATCCAACCTGTGAACACCTAAAAATCTCTGAAAACAGCATGCATTGAATGTCAATGTGTTGGGTTTGTGTGGGCAGGTTTTGGCTGCAGTAAGGGCTCCAGTATCCATCTGCAGCCCATGGGATGACCCACACTGGAGCAGGTGGATGCCTGAAAGAGGCTGTGACCCCATGGGAAGCCTGTGCTGGAGCAGCTCCTGGCAGGGACCTGCAGACCCGTGGGGAGAAGAGACCCACATGGAGCAGAGTTCCTGGGAGGACTTGTGACCCTGTGAGGAACTGTGCCGGAGCTGTTCTGCAGGGACTGGACTGCACCCTGTAGAAACAGAGCCACACTGCAGCAGCTCATGCAGAACTGTAGCCTGTGGGAAGGACTCACGTTGAAGAAGTCCGTGGAGAGTTGTCTCCTGTGGGAGGGACCCATGGTGGAGCAGGGGAAGGACTCCTCTCCCTGAGCAGTGGCAAAAATGTGTGATGAACTGGCTGTAGCCCCCACTCCTGTCTCCCTGTGCTGCTGGGGGGGAGAAGGTAGAGCTGGGAAGGAGGGAGGGTGGGGGAAGGTGTTTATAAGATTTGTTTTGCTTCTCATTTTCTGTTCTGATTTTGATTAGTAATAAATTTTATTAATTTCTCCAGGTTGAGTCTGTTTTGCCTGTGAGGGTATTCAGTGGGTGATCTCTCCTGGTCCTTATCATCCAGACAGAGTCAACCCACCACAGTCAACCACGTTTAAGCTCTGTAAGGTAAATAAACTTACAAGAAAAATGATGTACGGAACTTCTTCGTAGTCCTGGATGGGAATGGGTTGCAGGAAAAAAACCAGCAAAAATTTCCCCTATTTTCTTCTTTTTTTTTCTTTGTTCTTTTCTCACTCTGTGTGAAATCTGTAACACAAAGTCTTTATTTATGGGATGGTAATGCAGTAACAAAGAGAAACTCAAAATTGGGCTTTTTCCTTAAAGAAGAGCTGAAGTCATCCTTTAATCATTCATGTTCTTAATTTAATCAGGAGTATCATGTGTCCAAGCTTGAAGGATCAATAGATCCATGTCAGCACAACTAACAAATACAGAGGAGTTCCTGAACAGCCATTCAAGTTTTGCACCAAATTTAAACTATTTTTTTATTGTTCTGTTTAATTAGTCATCTGTGATATCTCAAAATTTAAAAAAATCTGCAGAAAGACAGGAGTGTGCAAAGAATGGTTTCATACAGACATGCTTCTCAAAAATAATGAATTTTCTCTTGGCAGTGTAAAGTGGAGTCTAGATCAAGATCTACCCATGTGCATAACAACAGCAAGAAAACAAAATCTAACTTAGCCATGTATCTTGAGTGCACAAACATTTGCTGCAGATGCAAATATTTTTGGTTAACTTGTGTGAAAAAAGGAGGTAGGCATAGGTTTTCCCCATATAACAAAATTGCTGTTGGAAGGTTATCCCAATCCTTCCACATTCACCAAGTACTTTCTTGTATGTCTTTGCTAAGCACTAAGCCCTGTCTTAAGCCTTGGAACTGAGGACAGCTCTTACAAACCAGTATGGGAAGGGAGGAGCCCAACAAAGTATAGAGCCACTGCCCCTATCCGAACAGGGACGTCAGGGAGAGTTTCATCTGGCCCAAGATGCAAGGCTAGCTGGAAGAGATGGATAGAGAAGGCAGATACCCTGTGCCTCCAAATCAATTATGCAAGAATATGTAAATCACTGTCATACTGCAATGGGAGGCAGGAAGAAACACTTGATTGGCAACCTGGAGTCTGGACAATCAGCCTGACTCTGAGATTCTGATGATGTGCAAAGATCATGTTGTCTACATGTCATGTTATCTATATGTTGTTACCATGTTGTGTTATCTATTATTATGTTGTACTATCTACATGTTATTCTGTTGTATTATCTGTTATTTTACTGTTGACACAAACCCCCATGATTCATTACACATCTATGCAGATTTAATGCATTTCCTGTGTGTCAAGCAAGCCATTTTGAAAAGGATCCCCTTGAACTTTCTCCGGGAATGTGTTGTTTGGGTGAAAGAACACATTTCATAGGGATTAAATAGAATAATCTTTTTGCCTTCAAATCAATGAAACTCTTGACAAAGCAAGGTAGAGTTCAAGGGACCTGGAAAATATTCAAACCTACTCCATAATCCTTCATAACTGAGTTTTAAACAAGTTGAATGTTGTTCTACACCCAATTTGATCTTATGCTAAGATTGCCATGGCAGCCTCCAGTGCCATTTTGATGTGAGCTGTGTGCATAATCTAATAGGTGAGAGGAGATTGTTTTCTGGTAGCATTGGTTGCCTCAGGCAGTTCACTGAACTGAGGTGCTGTGTATTTGCTAGCATTTCTCCCCTGGGTACACACCTGGCTCCCAATCCTGTGGGTTACTTCAGGGAGGTCCTCAGGTAAATTCAGATGCAAACTCCCATGGCAATTTTGCTCACCAATTCCCTTGTATAGACATTAAGCAAAGTATAGAGCAGAAGATAAAAAACTATAGCCCCTTTGCCCGGACACTGGGGTTCTCTGAGCCTCCACAGCTTGGAGCTGGTTTTGTTCAGCACTCAAAGGGAAGAGGCTGTGGCTGTGTAATGATTAGTGTTTAGGAAGACCCACCACAGAATTTTAGAAATCCTCTGTTGTGGGTTCAGGAAACAATCACTAGGATTAACTGTAAGATCTCCATCACAAGAAAATTATTTTAGCCTAAAAACTTAATTTGCAGATCTGAAACTCAAATATTGCAAATTCTTGGTGTTCACATGAAAATCTTTTCCTAGAAATGTAGTTAAGAAATTAAATCTTCCCAGAGGATTTTAGAAAACTATTAAAAATAATCAGTCACACAGGACACCTCATTAGGAATTAAGTTGACATAGATTTCAATTAGTCTCATTTCTAACTAATATAACAGTAGACCTACTGGGGCAGACAGCTAAATCTGAAGTTTCTTTTGGCTATCTTTTACAGATTCTGAAAAAACTGTAAAAAAAATCCACCCAGGCAGGAAGTTACCCAGCTCATAAAACATACTGACATGTCCTAACAGGGGAAAAACACAAGTTTGCATAGGTTGAGGTAACAGTAGACATCTAAGTCAGTTCTGAGCAGAGGCATTAGATCTGTCTCTCATGCCTCATCTGAAACCTGTGTGACTGGACCCTGACACCGACAGCTGCTTGGGAAACACAACTGTTCATCCCCAGTATCTTGCCAGCCAACATAACTCTTGATTAGTCTTTCTCGGTAAGTTTTTCTTGGTAAGCCCTGTGTTTTCTGTCCTCAACATTCTGGCTGCTTGCTTCAAGGTTTATTAAGTTAGACTTCAATTCAGAGCAGGACTTGGCCCATTTCCCGTTGAGGAATGATTCCTGTAAATAATCTGTTTTCTAAAGGTTTTGTTCAGTTCTTCCTGAAACCTGGAGAAGATCTCTCTGCCTGAGGATGATGCACTGATATCTGTCATGAATTTCAGAACCAAGCCTGGCAGAGTCTCTCTGCAGAGGGGACAGGATGAAGTCCAGTGTACTAATGAAGCAAAATGTTAGTTCATAAATGTAGGGAAGTAGGTCTGAGGTTCTTCTGTTCAAATCGCCAGTCTCACCCGGGAGTGTCTTTCTGCCACTGTCTTTTTTTCCTTTTCCTATAACCTTCACATGAGGAGGTCATGCCAATACCAGAAAATGCCAAAGAACAGCTAAATTCCAGCCTCAAACCTCAAATTCACTTCTGTTCTCCAGGCAGGAGCAAAACTCAGGAAGTGATTGCAATGCACTATGATTTTATTATTATGGGACTCATCAACACCATTTTCATAACATTTAGATGCAAATTATCGTAAGACAGCAATGGTCTGAGCATTACCTGCAGCAGATTAATGCTCAGTTTATCTGGGGGGGCTTTCTCAGCATAATCAATAGGAGCTTGGTAAGCTTAATAAGCACATTCATCAGATACAAACATTGCATTATCTTGAAAACTTGCAGTAAGGCACGTGATGCTTTCTTTAGCCCAATTTTCTACTTTCTCAATGCTTTAAAGAGAGGGAAGTGATGTAACCCACTACTCAAGAAGCACTGCTGCTTCCCTCTGTGCTTGGCTCACAGGTGACATGAATGCATGTCAACTTCTAGCTAGGGAACATGTTCTTTCATTTCAAACAATAAAGGCTCTTGCTCTTAATTCTACGATCTTACAGTGACAAAGATCATGACCACTGATGAGTGGTGCAGTAGGAGAGAATGTGTGTGCAGACAGATAAGGGCCAGAATATGCAAAAGCAAAGGTTACTAAGCTAGAATTTGTAAGAAGCATGCTTAATGCTGGATGTGTAATTTACTGTGATACATCCTTCACAACAGCTAAGTAGATCTTTAATTTATCAGAACATGTGCTTGCCTTTTGGATGAGATGCAGAACCAGAGGTTATTAAAAAGACTATTCATTATAAGATAATTCACATTAGCAGCATTACTCCTTCAAGCATAAGTGATAATGGTCGTGATACTGACCCTGGGTTGGGTATGTTAGCTGACTTCCATTAGCAGGCACGTATTTCACATTTATAGGAATCAAGAACTCCTGCTGGTGAGCTAAAACACAATATATCAGGAACAAATGGTCACAAACGACAGCTTGAGCAGAAACCCCAGTGGCTCTACAGTATTCTAGGGCAGTAAGAGGAAGTTTGGCATGTAGACGAAGGTCAATTCAGTGACAAGTCCTGCAGTTTTGGGGCCTCAAACACTGTCTGTCTGGTCAGTCTGGCATAGGGTCGCAAGTTTTTTAAAAGATCTGACTCAGAGTCCCCTGGGTTGTGCATCAAATGATTTAACAAGTAACTTGGAGGAAGTATTCAACTCTCATTTATAGCTGACAAAGATTTTCCTGAAATCTCTAATGTTTACAACTAGCTGTGTCAGTCTGCCTCTGGGACCCAATTAGTGGGTCAGCCAGGGTTTCCTACAAGGAGGACAACTTCATCAACTCTCTATCTTTTGCCCTCTTGCCAAATTCCTTCTGTGCATTGTCTATAAAGCCTCTTACTACTCACCTTAAAAATCATACCACTAGCCTTAAAATACACCACTGCCACAATCCACAAGTGCTCATTTGTAATGCTTCAGCTGAGCCTACACAACCTATGCTAGGATTAAGTACACTTCTAAAATGTGCATTTATAATGCATTAGCCTGTCACATCAGCTGTCAGTGTGGCAAAACATCACTGCAAGTCACCTTAACTGCTTATTTACCAGCACACTGATGGCAGCATTATAGCTATGTGTTTGGCCAGGTAAACCATTTTAGTGGCTTTAACAGAAAGCAGAGAACTGGTGAGTGAAGTCTCAAGGCTTCAGACATAATGAATAGAGAAGGTGAAGAGCTGTTTCTCATACCCCTTGACCACCTGTAATATATGTGCAGTGCAAAGTGGGACAATATTACAGCCACCAAGGACATCAGTTAATAACTTCCTCATGTGGTGGTCAAAAACCCTCAGCACTTTATCCCATGCAGTCAGTTTGTTTATATACTTGCATATATATGCACACATAGTATGTGTGTACACATTCTCTGATTCTATACACACACCCACATACCCACACACATCCCTAAAGACACATTTTACCATGTAATTTAACTGTTTGTACTGCCCTGAGTATCTCGAAGAAAAGAAAGCAAATGCCACTCTATAACAAGTGTTGTTCAGGAAAACCAGAGAGAGAAATTAATTTTTGGAACAAGGTTATGCATTTATGTCCACACATTGTGCTCCACAGTAATCTAGGAAATACCACATTATTCTTGGAAACTATAATAATTTTTGAGAAGCTGGGATAGGCCAAGGAAACAACATAGAACCATGCACAGAAAGGTAATACAGCCATGCTGTTGGGTACCACCAGAAACCAAACAAAAGAGTGTCCACAGCACCACATGTAACACCCCCAAAACCTGCACACCCCTACACACCTTTGTAAATCACAGGCTGGAGATTAAGCAACACACCTTGTCTACACTCTGCTTGCTGACATGACTACAGCCCAAGCAAGTTCATTCATTCAGGTGCTTAGGATGTCATTTTCCATTTAAAACAAACAGGATGAATGTACATACAACCTGAACTTCCTACACTCCCCAACACACCAAGCTTTGTCCACAGCTCAGAGAACTGCACCCAGCTGGCACTGCTTGAGGTGACCACAACCAGCTGCTGGAGGTCAGCCAAAAGCACAGCAGTGGGACTAAGAGTCATGAGCCCCCATTTTGCACTGACAGATGCTCTGTACAGACACACATTCAGTGTCAAAGTAACTTGGCCAAAGTGCAATACAGTTAATTCTGAGGAACATTTTATGTGTATTACAAAAATTGTAATTTATTATTTTTATTTTTA